>NC_064539.1:8358316-8658316 GCF_023856365.1 Brienomyrus brachyistius | reverse complement strand
CAAGCTTTCTTTGGCTTAACCCCCGGTCGAGTTAAACCCTTTACACGGACCGGTAATACAAACCGGCCCTCGAGGTCTTCGCTCGGGACTTTTCCTGTATATCACCGAGCAGGACATACCCGTCTGACTGACCAGCCTAAAGACAAAAAACGAGTCTGTACGTATGATAGGATGGCAGTTTTACAATGGAAAACTGCTCACTTATTAGGTTATAAACGTTAATGTTTTCTGGAACAAATGCAGGCCAGACGAGAGCTCATGGGAACATTTCCGAGATGAGGAACTGCTGATTTTTAAGTAAGAACATAAAGCAAAATACATCACTTTTGCGGGAATGTGATAAGTATTGTAGCCTAATCGAAATTCTTCTATCTGCCTGTTATGGCTATTTAAGACCCAATAATACAGTGAACAACACCATCATCACCACCCAGACAGACTGGATTTTCTGATGTGACATCAGAGAGTTAAAGCCCGATAAAGTGTTCCCAGAAAACACAACAACGGCGCATTTTTGTTCATTTCATTAGTGCGAACAATTGTGTTGTTTCGTTTTCCCCTGCAGCTCGCCAAGAACGGCTTTCAATAGGGGCGAGACCATCAAAACAGAAACTACCAGTTTTATTTGCCATTAAAATAACATCATATTATTTCAAATTAACATGCATAAAAGGAGAGGATAAACAAATCATTGTTATGCATTTAAATTAGGCCCACCAATCGATCTCACAAAACATTTGGCAAAACCAACAATTTCTGTGGGAATAATAGTTCACCCTAACATAGATAAATTTGCCCCCAGCTCTGTGCGTGTTTCTGAGTTTGCTGTTTTCACTTGGTTCTAATGCATGGAGTCCAAACACGTGCAGGTGACTATAAATCAAACGTACAATCATTATATAGGCCTAGATGATGAAAGCCTCCCTTTTTCATACATTTCGATAGATTGCTGCACAAAACGCTTACGCATTAACGCGCAATCGATTACTATGGAGACTCGATAAGCAAAGGAAGTGAAATGCCACGTTTTGGATAATGTCCACCTAGCAAACATTATGATGTGGATTTAAACATACGGCCACCTTGGCAGATCGCAGATCTCAATGTCTTTTAAACAGTGTAACTAGCAGAGGTAAGTAAGCAAATACGTAAATGATGCAAGTATATTTAATAGCCGTTTACATCGGTATTGAAACTTAGCTCTTGATTTATTAATATGTAACTGATTTATCAAAATGGATCAGGGACGCACCGATGTCAGCGATTTGTTCCTCGGAGCTGCAGTCGTAGCTATTCACGTGAAATAAATATAAAAATGCTTTCAACAACAGTCAAATTGATTGTTAGTTGTTTTTTATTAATTTACGCCGGTTTATTAAGTGACCTGTACTGTGAAATTAACATTAACTTTTTACATTCTTCTAATTGGTAGCCTTATTTATGGCGTTTTCCGCCTATTAGCCTGCGGCAAGCTGGTTAAGTAGAGGACTAGACACTGGCGTCCCCTGCTGGTTAAACAATATATAATTAGTGCAATATATGCAAAAGTATTTCTGCTAAAAGATCGTGTTTAAGGGAGCGTGTTTCCGGGGTATGCTGGACAGGGCCTTAGCTCTGAGGGTCTGGTAGATGTTCTAGTAATCTGGGGCAGGCCCATTGCACTGACAACTGTCTTCCTTACTGTGAAAATAGTCTTCATGTGAATGATACATTACATTTTCCCAAATTACGCTTGAATATCATTAACATATTATGTTAAAACTGCCGATAGCATCAAAATCCATAGGGCAAGGCAACTCAAATGGAAGTGACACAATTGCATTTATTTCTGAAAATAATTTACATCAGGTGTGGACAATGTTCTTCTATAAGAAGTAAAAGCTTACAGCCAGATATGCTGAGTGCGTCCGTCCATGAACCTAATAACTCCTTTTAAAAATCCCCTTTAAACAGTATGGGGTGTTTGATAAATATTGAGGTAGTCCTGTAATTACCTGTCGGTGATTTAGCTGAAATGTCCTGGGCCATGTTCTTCCAAAACAACCCTCCCGTATATTTCAGTACTTTTTTTACCACAGAAAAACTCTAGAAGATTAACATGTCCTAAAGTGTCGATTTACAAGAAACTCAGGCTAAATTTAAATTATACAGTAACAGAATTAGGTTAAAAGAATCCGCTTCGTCTATGCATTTTGTACGATGTGAAAAGCTATGTCACATTAACCTGAACACCTAGATGCATCAGTATTTCCCGGTAAATGTTAAATACACCAGTAACTCAGACACTGTACGGTACAGTATTGATAAAATAATAATAAAATAATAGCACCAGTCCATATTTCTATCAACTACACATGAATCAACCTCCTCTCCACTTGCCAAGTGCTCTGTCGTCAGACTGGCACGCCTGAGTATCTGACACATAACACCTATGTTCAGATTTCTGGAGAACAAACATTGAAAATCGAGAGCGGCTAAATATGTCCAGAGGAACACATCCAAAAGTTACTTTACCCCCAGATGATTGTCAATCACTCTGCACCATGGAAAGCCACAGTTCTGCTTTGTCAGGAAAAAAAGGAGACTTTAAAAAGAACTTCTAACTTGGTGTTTCAAAAACCGCAGCACCACCAACAGGTCAACTCTTGACATTACAACTGCAGAAATCAAAACGTTTCCTGATATATTGCCCATCCAAAGAGCTGTTCCACATAAGAGTGGAAACCCAGCTTAAACATTCAATGGGATAAACGGGTGTTTATTAAAACACCGGCACGTTTGCATAAGTCTGTACCCATATTCTTATTATGAAACAGGCAAGTGCTGAACTGGGACCATTATTAAAACCACTGCCTGGATTTGCTGAACCGGTTTCTCACTGTAGATACCTTGGGCACGTTGACTTCACATCGCGACAGGGATGGCAATAACATAAAATTAAATCACGTTAATACAAAACTTTTCAGAATATACAGTTAGAATGTAATACGTTCAGTACTCTAAGCAGTACTGGAGTTTTCCCTGCATGTTAAACATCAATTAGCTTCTGAAATAGTTCTATAAAATACTTAAACATCTCACTGTGTTACCATTTCATTACAATAAGCTACCATTTCTGTGAAGTAGGTAATTCAGGCTAACAACGCAGTTGATGCTGGCCTCACAAGGTAGTAACGTGAGAAAAGAGGGTTTGTAAACCACATGGGTTTGGAATATTGTGCACTGACAGTCACAAAGCCGGGCTAACCCAATTTACATTGGGATAATCCAGGCAGTTAGTGACAGTGTCAAACATCCACTCTCAGTCCAGGATTCGAGGCCCCAATCCTCCCTAACATTTATGCTGCGTTAGTGATTGTATTGAATCGATCCGAGACAAATAAAACCAATATACCCGTATGAAGATATCCGTCAGTGTGATGCAAGCTGGATTTACAAGAGTCACGAACGTCTCCTTTAAAATAAAAGTCCCTGCAACAAGTTGAGCTGATGGCCTGCTAATCAAACATTATTGTTCTGTAAGAATCTGATTCGCGAAAAAGCCCAATAAGACAATTCACCTGAGAGTCAAAAGCATCTCCCCACTCCACATCTCCAGTTTCCCCTTTACATAAATCTTAACAACATCAATGAAAAGCATAACACGAACCAAACATGCATTCCTTTCACAGAAATACAACTTGTTTAACAGCACGAAAAAATGCCAGAAAACAGAATATAGTGTTCAAAGGAAATCTCAACGCATGCGAGATCAAAATGCCGGAACGTCATGTGGTTTCGCCCCCCGTGAAGCCGCTGTGTCTGCATTTGAGAGTTAGGGGTGTGTGTGTCGAAAAAGCACCTCCACCTGGGTAAAAGTGCTGTCTCAGAGGTTAACTGGTTGTAATCACAGTCCGATAGTGGCATTGGGGGCCGGATCGGTGGATCGGAGAGGCGTGCCTGTTTGCCTGGCTCGGCGAGCCCTGACACAGAACGACAGATGGCGGCCGAAGCGGTCCTTCGACCTGAACCGCTCCCCACAGACGTGGCACTTGTGGGGTGTCACGTCCACGTGGACCCTCACATGAGCCAGCAGGTGGCGCTTCAGCCTGAACACCCTACCGCAGATGGCACAGGCGTAGGGTCTCAGCGCTGGGCGGGGCTCCTTGTGCTCCTGCAGGCTGCTGTGGGAGGAGCCTCTGTCACGTCTGGGCAACACTGTGGTGGAGCTTGTGATTTCCTTCTGGAGACCAGTGGGAGACGCTAGGGGACCATCTCGCTGATCTCCAACACCTGCAGTCATTCCCAGCTCCTGCCCTTGAGAATCTGGGTAGTCTTCGGCGGTGTCGGTTGAGTTGGCATTCACTGAGGCCTTGAAGCAGTCCGGGGGTGATTTGTATGGCTGCCCCCCATTTAGATTCCTCTCCAGTTCATCTTCCAGGTTCACCTCAGTGTTGTTATCAGCAGGTTGGATTGCACACAGCTCAAACTTCTCCTTTCCGGCACCTTCATGCAACCTGGCATCCTGAAGACCCCCACCATCCCCTGTTTCCTCGTGCTCCCCCCCCCCAGGCTGTGCATCCACAGCTCTGGCTTGCTGATTGCCCAGTGAGTTGCCAAGATGGCTGATTCTCCCTCTGCTCAGGCACTCCTGTGCTGACGACGCAGAGCCCTTAGCCTGGCTTCCAGCCTCCGGTACCTTTGGTGAGCAGCTACTGACCATTACCCGCTCCACCTCTCCGTCCACGTACTCCACCACCCTGCCAAAGTCCTCTCCGTCCAGATCCTCTATAGGGCTGTCATACCCACTACCTCCACCTAGGAATGAGTGGCCGAGCGTCGGACTCAGGCAGAGCTTGGCCGGACCCCCACCTAGGAGTTCGGTGCACTTGCCCACCACGTGCCACATCTGCAGGAAGCTAGCAGCTGTTAGGAAGCCCACCACCTCGCCCGCGGGCAGCTGGAGGACCCCCGTGTAGCAGGACTGCAGAAGGCTCTCGAACACGCGCGCCTGCATCACGTCCGGGAGCACCACCTGCTGGCTGTTCTTCAGCAGTACCTGATCGCAGAAGTAAGAGGAGCTGGCCGCTAACACAGCTCTGTGGGCCCGGTACTGCTGGCCCTGGAGCACCACAGTGATGTCACACAGCTGGCCTAACTGCCTTTGCTGGTTCAGCCTCTTCAGGACGTTGCTGGAAAAGTCTGGAAAGTCCACATGGAATGAGTTCGGTTCGGACGCCATAACAGTGGTGCCTCGGTTGAAAAAGTCGGAAAATTGTCAGACTAATAGCGATATTTAAAGAAAGAAAAATGTTAAGCAGTAAAAGCAAATTCATTCACTGAAGTTTGCACCAAAATCTGTGATGTTGTAAGGTTTCCCTTTATACTAAAAGAAGGAAAAAAAACCTTAACGTGTTATGTTTTTTTCTTCACGGACTTAATAATTGAAAGCTGGTCTGAAGAGAAACAACGGCGTCTAAATTTTAATTAATAAGGTAATCATTAAGCAAGACATTCCATTTCTGTACCGACATCATTTCATATAAAAAGTCTCATGTTCATCTGTAAGCATGAAGCAAAAAAAAAACAAAAAAAACTATGAGGCTGAAGCACCCATGCATCCTACGTCCATAAGGCACTTTGCTGAGCTTAGACGGGCATAAAGAGGAAAACGCAGAGACCTTTCGCAAGGTAACCCAGCAAGCTAGCAACGAAGCGGCTCATTTTAAAGCGACAGACCGACGCTGATAAATGCAAAGGTGCGAATTGAAAGCAATTCAAGCGAGTACGCGCATGTGCACACGCGGAGTTGCCATAAACGCTGTAAATAACGGAGGCATTTATCTGAAGCCGGTGTTCGCCCTTTCCCCTCTTCTCGACATATTCAGCATCGCCCGCACCGTCGGCCGCTCCCTCCCGCGTAAGCTGTGACGTTTGCGCGCGTTCCCGAGGAGCGCGGCGCCGTTACAGAAAGTGTGCTCGCAATGTGACGCTTGGATACCGCTGTAGCCGCAGTGAGGCTTGCACTCTGGTGTGCCGCCGAACGTCATCACGCCGCACCAGTAAAATCACGGTAAAACAGTAAAATGATGGTAAAACCAGTAAGCACTGAACGGAATGCAATTAGCGCTGTTGGAGATTTCCATGTGCGCACTGCCCAGTTTCTGGAGGAAGAAATTTATTCTAATTATATGTGATTTTAATTTTCGTATTTACAGCTTTCGTAGTTTAATTCAGCTACACATTTTAATTCTTAATTATATCACTGCGCTGGAATTGAAGCCTCTCCCTGTTGTTATATATTTTATTAAATAAATTCTATTTCAATTTTATTATTGCAGTTGGACGCCAGGTGGCGCTAAAGACTAGAGAGACTTAGAGATCGGAAATCCCGTGACTGTGCGTCTTCTAGGTATCTGACAGATATGGAAAAGCGGCCGCATGTTCAGATTTCGTAAAACAAATCTGAATAGTTGCAGAAGACCGCGGGGATTCGGATGATAGTATTTTAAAATTCTACATGCTGCGTCAACTGCTTTAAGGTGTTCTGGTATTTATATTATTATAGCTGCTAGGGTTGCTTTTGGAAAGCAAGAGCAAAAACACCCACAGTATGTAACGGGCTTCGTATTATTGCGTCTGAGTTTTAGTCAGTGTTTCTTAGTCAAACATTTATAATTATTATAGTGTTTTATAGAGTTAATAAATTTGTAAAATCCATTCGACAAAGACAGCTATCAGGAAATTAAGTACAATTACATTCTTTTACAGATCATGTAGCGATTTAAATGAGTTCATTCTAATCTAATTCTGTGCTGTCTACATGCGCAGGACGCTATCAGTCTTGTCTTGGTAAAGGTCTGTAGATCTATGGGACACGCAATGTACCATTCAGTGCATTTGGAAAGGAACAGCTCTCCTCAGTAACCCTTAGTTGTGGTTTAATGATATTAATAATAATATTATATACTGATTTGTTTCTGTGCATCGTTCTGAAAATGCAGAAATGTGCCGCAAGTGGAGTGTGGCAGTTTTCATTTGGAATTTCACACAGAAGCAAGTCAAGGAAAGGACCCAAGAAAAAAGAAAATTGCAAAACACTATAGAGTGTTCCCATGATTCATTTTGAACATTAATGTGTGTGTGTGTGTGTGTGTGTGTGTGTGTGTGTGTGTGTGTGTATACAGTGATATAATTAAGAATGATATATATCATCATATATGACGTGATTTGTATTTCAAAGTTATATAAATTCTTAATCTGTCATTTAAAGTCTTCCACGGGTCCTCTTCCCAGCCGAATGTCGCTGCTGCAGCAGACAACCTCGCCGCTGCTGAGCACTTCTTGCAGTTTTCGGATGGGAGTCTTGGAGGGCAGAATCTGCTCCGTGGGGCCAGGGGTGATAAGCGGGAGTAGAATGAGAGTCCCTTTGTCGCTGCTCGTGTTTCTAACAGCCTTCCGTGTTAAACAAGTTGCTCCCCTATCCCCAGCAGTAATCAGAAATGATACACCTGCACACACACATGCACACGTGCACACGTACACACACACACACGCATGCACAGCAGAAGCCAAAGCAGGGTGATTAGAAATGGTTTTCTTGGCCCCAGGGCTACGATCGTGGTATTGATAAAAATTTCAGACGGACCCTTAATCAAAGGGCTTCCTGTTGATGCTGTAATCTTCCCTGAAGTAGGGCTTTGTTCTGGGCTGCTCTGCCCACTTGACCAGGCATTCTTTCCAGGTGAATCGTCAGCAAGGCAGGTGCGGGGATGGGGGAGTGGGGGGGAGGTTCAGGAGCTGCAGTCCGGGAGCTGATCACAGCCAGAAGATCTCTAAGGAGGGGGGATCCTGCTGCTGCCTATATCCAAGGTGACTTGGCAGATTCTCCTAGCCCCCTGCCCAAATCCGCGCACCTTTCCAAAAGCAGGTGCGGGCCCCTGCGGTAGAAACCCCCCCTCCCCCCGGAGCCACAATCGCAAGTCTCCGCTGCCCTGACTGCAAATGTCACTGAAGAGAGAAGTTTGAGGAACTAGAAAACTGGTAAACATGGAAATGAATGTACAAGTATTGACTGTGTCACAGATTTATTAAGCAGTAAATTTAATATAAATTTCGGAATCTGCCCTTTTATACGTTTTTATGCAAATTGTCCTGGGTTTCCCTTCAGTGTAAGTCTGCGGAATGAAATTGATGTATCTGTGGCCGTAGGGTAGCGGCGCACGCGGTAGCGGCAGCTGGAGCTTGCAGTGCGGCTCCCGTGCGAGCGGTTGGCATGTCATCGCCGTGTCTGTTTGCGTTTCCACTGACAGTCCAAAGAAACGAATTATTTACACTGGCATTTGCATTCAGCTGCAACTTCTATCCAAAGAAGAATTTTTTAATCCATTTATACAGCTTTATATTTCCTGGGGCATTTCAGGTGAAGTGAATTGCTCAGGGGTATCTGCTGGCTAATCACCGTGTTACCTGTTACAGGGAGAATTTATCCATAAATTAGTGTGTGTCTGTGCGATTGCCCTGTGGTGGGCTCCCTTTCCTCATAAGACTTACGCTTATGTTCTGTGTTTCCCGGGACAGAGTCCAAATCACCATTACTAGCTAAGCAGCTATTGATAATGAATGAATGGATATTTAATGAGAATCAGCTTTCAGTGGCCAGATGGAGACAAATAAAAGCTACTTAATACCTGGAATGAGAACTGATTTATTTTTTATTTTTTTAACATCTGTTGAGATGTTAAGAACTAGATTTTGCTAATGTGTTTTGGCTAAACATGACAGTAATTGGATAATCATAAAGGGATTAATTTAAAATCCAAAAAATAGAAAACAACAGCAGTATTTCTTGCAGGAAAGCCTGGAAGTTCTACCTGAAGGCTGAATGCAGCAAGTGACCGCAGAGAAGAGCAAAGAGACCGACAGGCCTAATAGAACATTTGTCTTTTTTTTCCCCATAGATACTGGACAAAAGCACTTCCCAAACTGACTGCCATGAATACTGATTGGACCAATTTATTTCACAAATCTGTTCAAAGGCAACGCTAAGTGTCTTTCTGTGTGGCAAAGGGAAACGTGAAACAGACTCAAGTAAAAATTAAAACAATGAGTGGTATAATCACAGGCTGGGTTATCCGTCTCTGAAAAGGACAGATTCATTCAGCAGTGGACTCTGCTCACTTCGTAAGGCTTATAAAATATACATGGGCTTTTATGAAATTCCTCAGCTGTCAGAAAGCGCTCAAATTATATTGCTTTTGCTCCCCAGAAGACTAGGCTGCTGTCTGGATGATTCCATTACATGTGCTGCAGAAATAAATTGAATGTAGTTATATATACAGTATACTGCATCGATCCGGAGATTGGAGGCGGTGCAGCGGTGGGGGTTTGAGTAGAGCGATGAGTTTGTCCAAGTCAGTTTTTTCATCCCTTACTCCACACGTGAGAACAAACACACAATTCAGCAAGTTCAACAGAAGACACTTGGGAAGCGTCAGTGTGGCATGTGATCCTCAAGATGGGTTCTGATCGCTCTCTCTCTCTCTCTCACACACACACACACACACACACACAGCTGTGTTCGAGCAGGTGTACCTCCTATTAATATTAATACAGAGATTTAAAAATGCCTGTTCACTGTCTATAAGTTACATGGGTCATAAGGGGAGGGGTAGCTATGTATGTGGACTAGATGAGAAGAAGAGAGGGACCAACACACACACACACACATACACACACACACATAAACTGTGTTGTCCACTGCAGTGAGGTCACGGAACACAAGGCTACAGTAAACAATCTAAAGCAGGAAACGGAAATGACAATGTATTCAGTTCTGTAAACAATTAAGAGACCACTCCATATTTTTTTTTAAATATTGATTTTTGAATCCTTGTTACAATACTGTTTCTGTTGCCAAAAGGCTGTTTCCAGGCTGGACATTTCTGAGACAGCAGTACACGAGTATAAGGTGAAGCAGGAGACACTGGGAACGACCAGAAACCAGCCAGGAAGATGATGGAAGTGACTTTCAAACGCCAGAGATGGCCGTCAACTTATCCGGCAGTGCTTCATGAATCGGTGGATGACTTCAAGTGACGTTCAAAAAGAACGGGAAACATTAAGTGGTGTGAAGTGCAGTGTTACGACAATTAGCACTGTTAGGCTCCTAGAAGCAGCACTGAAGACCCATAAAGCAAGGAAGAAGCCCTTCGCCAGTGAGAAGCAGGGAAGAGCCAGGCTGGAGTTTGTGTGCAAACTGAGAAATGAGTGAAACTGAAACGTTTGCTGTGGTCTCTTAATTTTTTCCAGAGCTGTATGTGTAAAAAATAGAAGGCTTCTTTTTCGACCGGCTTTTGTCTAAAGAGGAGCAGGATAAGTTTTAGGATTCACCTAATCCTTATACCCTATTCACATGCCCAAGGTCATATGCAAAGCATATATATGTTACTCGAACAGAGTTAGAAATACTTTAACGGGCACCATGTCTTAGTACTTAATTAATTTTCCTGTGTTTGATGTCTGATGGCCGTCGCTCATGTATCATGAATAGGAAGGTCTCTAAGTCTCCCCCGCCTGGGCTGTCATGACCTGATCTTGGGTTTCGAGCGGGGGGTGGGGGCGGAGGGTCCACGGTGGGACAAATAGCTCGATTTATGGAATATGTAGCTTCCAGATGCAGGTGTTCGAGCACTGGTATGTGCTTATCGACACGGCTGGAAAAGAGAGGTCCATTTTGGCCAGGTGTGCGTGTGTGTGTGTGTGTGTGTGCGTGTGTGTGTGTGTGTGTTTCTCAGTATGCCTGTACATCTGAACATGTCAGTCCAGCTTACTCTTCAAAATATACATGCCTGCCTTGGGGCTAAAAGACCAAAGCAAGCTGGCTAATTGTAAATTTAAAATCATGCAGGCATGAAAGGATAAATCAGCCCCCCTGAGAGCCATCAGCAGCTCCAGGCTCGGAGATGCTGCCGTGCAGAGAAGCTCGCTGACCGCATTTTCGTTGCGTCCTTAAATTTTCAGCAGGCAAAAAAATAATGGTTTCGGTGCGAAAGCCTAAAATGAGAAAAATGACCCTCGAGTGAAAGTTTTAACTCCCACCCCCTCTCCTCGCAAAGAAATGCAAAAATGGCTCTTGAAAGAGAAAACAAATCAAAAGATTCATAAATACTACGTTTCAGCTCTGTTTTCAGTGATCTCATTACCTTTGCTGGTGGAATTAACCTAAATTGCTGAGGTAATGGGCGAAGCTGGCAGAGGCTTGAGTGATTTTTGGCTCCCCATGAAGAGAGGGAGAGAGGCCCCTGAAGAAGCCCCCCCCAGCCCACCCCCCAACGGGGCACGGATCCAGGCAAGGTGCCGACTGCATCTGTGCCTTTGTTATTGATAGCTCTGTCATCCCCGCTGATATTGGAGCGGTAATGACAGGCTCCGATTAGGCTGCTCCTGCACCATTAACTCTGTTTCTGATCCTTTTAACGGAGCCCAGAGGACAAGCAGCCGGAACACAAAGGGCCCGTTCACAGCGCGGAGCCCAAACAGCGCGGCTGCAATCCACCTGAACCCGAAAGACACAACCGTCCGGCCCCTCTGCCTGCTATGAAGCTGTCGAGGAGACAGAGGTCAGAGGGTCACGTGACGCGTTATCGGTAATGAAGGGGCTCTGAGTGACTGGGCCGACACAAGCAGGGGCCGCAGCAAAATGACAGAAAATTGCCCACTTTTTTTTTCAAGAGGTTTCAGCGGCAGATTTACAGGATTCAAGCCACCCTCCCCCCCCCCCCCCCCCCCCCACTTCAACAGCTCAGGGGATTGAATCAATCAGAACTGACTGACAAACAAACCTCCTGTTTCTCTGCCTCGCACTTGTCTGCCCCCCTCAGGTGATATTTAATATCATCTCCTTTTAATGATCCCCCAGTGACTGAAATTACATCCCCTGAAAAACGTAATATTGGACTGTTAACAAGTAAAGGCAGTAGAAACAGAAACTTGGCTTTTATTGAGCTGGCTAAGAAAACCTATTTATCTGTTTCTTTAATCCCGTTTTGTGAAGGAAAGTAACTTTTAGAGGGGGGATAAGGGTTTGAAATGTAATCAGATTTGATGTTTTGGACATTTTCACTTGTATAAAATATCAGTGATGATTTACAAAAAAATTATCGTCTTAACATTTATTTATACATGTGAACAGAGAGCATGAACTGAGATCTTTTACACTTTACCGACCTCAACATTTTTACACAGTCACCCGAAAGCAGAAGTATATATCTGCTTCTAGTTACCATAGCAGCCATAGAATTTTTCTCTTGATGTTCTGAGTATGACCAGTGCCAGTGCTTGATAGGTTCTGGTTATGATGAGCTGCCACAGCTCTGTGCTTCACTCTCTGTCTAAACGGTGGCCACTTGTCTTCGGTCACTGTAAGCCTGACACCTTAATGGCGGTTAGTACCTGAAGTTGGTGAATCCAGCTCAGCTGTTCCGTAAGAAGCGACAGAGGAGGAAGAGGAATGAAGAACAGCAAAAAGATGACAATGATTTCAGTGTTGGTGGGCAGATTCTGAGGATTCACCCAAAGATGGCCCCGCCTTGGGGGGGTGGGGGGGCGCGTAGCTTTCCTCAGCGTTTTTAAAGGAAGACTATCCTATCCAGAGCTATAAAGGTAATGAAAGGTTCACTGGTGTGACCTCCTTTTTCTGGTCAACTACTGTGAAAAGTTGTTACAGCACTGGACCAGCAGGGGGAACCCCCGCATCCTGTTTTCCTGCAGGCCAAACAACAACTCTGCAAAGAGACGGACTTCATGTTATCAGAAAAGTGGCACCTTGAGCATGGAAATAGGGTATATGGAACAGGTGAATCGTGAAGCTTATCCAGCTTCCATTTAAAACTAAAACTTTATATATAATTTACCTATTCTGCTGCTATGTTACAGTTTTTTCACTCGTTTAGTTTTGTACAGAATCTCATTAATGAAATTTAATGAAACATATTGTAAGCTCAGAAGAAAAATCTAGTTTCCATGTAGTATAAATATATAACCAGCAAAAACATTAAACACGTGTGCTGAATACACAGTAGGAAACAGCAAGTTCAGCTTAACGAGCCTTGATGCAGCCCGTGGAATAACAAACACAGTGGGTTTTGCCGTTTGGTTAAAGCTGTAATCACTGTCGCCCAGTGACGCACTGGCATCTCGTAGGGGTCACTGCAGTCTTGTGTCCATTGCTACCTGAAAAAGTCCTCAAGCCAGGTTAGGAGGTGTTCAGTGTTGGGGATGTCACTCACGAAAGTAATCCATCGCAGACAAAAGTGGAAAGTTCAGGGCCAGAAACAAAAGGTTTTGTTTCAACCAACCAATTAAATCCTCTGTGACTGTGACTCTTTATGCTTAACTGGTTGTGTCTCTGTGACTCTTTATGCTTAACTGGTTGGGTGAAACAGAACCTTGGTCTGATTTGTAATTTGTGGACCTCAACTTTCCACCCCTGTCTGTAATTGATTGCTTTTGTGAGTAACGCTTCCAATACTGGAGATGCTTTGTCTGTCGGTGCTTCTGGTTCCGCCACTGCGATGGTGAAGAGGGAGGCCCAAGCTTATGACTCAGCGTTAGTGTGTCTCTCCATGTGCCGCCAGGAACACAAGGCTGGAATTCCAGTAAGAGTAAGCTGGTGTGGTGGGAGGGCTCTGAGAAAGTGAGGAGACGAGGGCACAACAAAGGAGGCGAGGCGAGGAGGACATCTCCGCAACCGAAAGCGGTCCATCCCACAGATCACTGTCTCCAATCTGACCTTTGACTGGGGAAGACAAAGAGAAAACAAAAGGGGGGCAGGAGTTTCTGTGGATTACAGCTTCATACAGCTGACCTTTCATCAGAGGACCGCTGGCTTCCCGGTGAACCCAGGTCTGCGTCTGCGATTCCCTGACAAAGACAGCAGGAATCCCACGCTTGTTGTTCCAGTTACCCCTCCAGCATTGCCAGTGTGGGGGAGATAGGGAGGGAGATGTGGTGGGGGGGGGGGGTCACACCAGACCAACTTTTATTAAACTATAAGACCCCGGGAATTGGATTCAGGGTTGGCGATAAGATCGAGTTGCACGGCATCGTGCAGTCTTGTCAGGTTTGGGAATACACACATGTGTGTCAGTGAGAGTTGGGGGGCGGGGGGGGGGCATCGATTTGGTATCAGAAAGAAGGACGGGGAGAAGAAGGTGCCAGACAAAGTGCCCAGAAGGTCTTCATGAAGGCCTCACCAGGGTCATTTTCAGAAAATACATAATGACCCCCCCTCCCCCTTTAAAATTAGTGAGTCTGCGGGAGCATCCAGGTGGGATTTCTACCTGTACCTTTGGAGTGTTTGTTTCATGTCTACAGTTGTCTTACAAGGGTTCTTTATGCTACAATCCTTCAAATGTGATCTTCAATGCTGTTGAAGCGTCCTTTCTCTGGTTTAAGTTAAATTCTGGGTTTCCGAAGTTGCGTCTACCACACACCTCATTGTGTGGCTATGATGTCACACTTATAAGGAGGATGAATAAAAGTTCAAACTTTCAAACTTTCTGTCAGTTCAAAGTTCATGATCCAGTTCTGGAATTTTACGAAGCAGCCTGGGGTTCCAGTTGAGAGCTTTGCGGCTCTAATGCTGTAATGGTTCTGATCCATAACACGTATTTGGCCTCTTTCTGCTTTTTTCATTAACGTTTTCGGTGGCTCTGTTATCGAGAGCAGCCGGCAGTGCCAGGGAAAGACGGACTTGTTGAAGTGTTTCATTTGAAAGAAGCTGAGACTCGTTCTTCTGCCTGGGTTTTGGCTCCGGAAGCGTTTCAGAGCACAGTTATGAGCTCAGCACCACAAGGCTTAAGGAGTGTGACGAACGGTGGGGGGGGGGGGGGGGGGGGGGGGGGAGACAGCAGTGAAAGCACCACCATATGCTTACATTTTACCACAGGAGTCACAGAACCTATAGGTTTTGAATCTGCCCACTTTTCGAGCTTCTTATAGTCTCACGATCTTGCTGAATGCGAGGTAACGTTGTTATGTTCCATGAAGCAGAGATGTGCTGGTAATACCTGGGGCCTGCAAAAGTAGAGACTCTGATATCCATATGAGAGAAGCTCGGCATGGCAGTATGAGCCTGACTGAGGCTGTGAGGGTGTCCAGTCGGTAAGATCCGGAAGATGTCAGGCACAAGTGGGGGTGACTAGGATCCCACAGCCTGAGTGTTTCCAGCATTTTCCTTTAAATGACCCCTCAAGAACTATTAGAATCATTGTCTGATTTGCATCATTTTCTTTTCGTAGAATGAAAGTTAAATTTAATTTTACGTAAACTGGGTTAAAAGCCTGCAGTGGGTCGGTGTCCCATCCTGGGTTGATCCCTGCTTTGCACCTGTAGTGTCCAGGACTGGCTCTGGACCCCTCTGCGACCCTGAACAGGTATAAAAATTGGATGGACACAAGGAAGGAAGGAAAGAAGAATGGATGGATATAGAAGCCTGAGTCTTCCTCTGATTACCAGATTATTTGGTTTGAATATAATGATACATAAGAGCCTTGAATGTACACATCTCAAGCACCATGAACTGAACATTAACATGTATGCAACTACATCAACAGCAGCAATGGCGTACAGTCACATCCAGGAAGCAAACCACAGCAAACGGCACATGAAGAAAGAGGAGCAGATGCCCAGTCAGGCCAGGGTCCGCGTGTTACCCACCTGAGAGGGTGGGGCGTCCTGGGGGAGGCCTCTGATGTTTTACGAGGGGTTAAGAGCCAGTCCGGCCACTGCTCGCCCCCACTGAGTCACGTCTAATTAGCACCCAGTAGATGTCTGTGGTAGGAAGATGAAAGGCTGGGGGCGAAATGAAAAACTTTGATTTTTCCCGACCTCTGCTATGCAAGGACAATTGCTGGGGACTCCCGGAAGGAGAGGGACCTGGGAGATGGTGGTGCTGGTGGGGGGGGGTCCAAACGAATAATTATGAAATATGAGGGAGATAATCTCTGATTTAATGGCGGCGACACCCATAGCAAGGGTTATGGCAAAAACAGCCCGGTCACTTCCCATGGACTGGATCATTTTTATCTGCTTTATAAACCTTTAACTATTACCAACACGGCAACAGTAACCCTCCTGAACCATAGAGGGCAGCATTTCAAAACCCTAAAGGTCAAACAGTATACAGCCGCAAAGACTTTGTGACTCAGAAGCTTAATAGTGAAAATGGGCTAAAGGAGAAGAACAAGTATCATCAACTGTGAGGAAGAACATAATCTTACAACCAACCGTGAATATAGATGTATAGGAATGGTCTTATAACCCGACGACTACAAGCTCAGTTCAGTTCCCCAGCATTGCAGGTCTTTACTGGAATATGCAGCCGTATAAATGCCCCAGTTTGCTCTTGTGCGCTTCATTGGCCAGAAGTTTAATAACCAGTCCCATGCCAGCTGTGCAGGAATCAGACACAGTGTCAATAAATTCCAGGGTCCAGTCACATCGCTTTGCTTCCTGCACGCTGGAACAGCTGGTGGCCATTCTGAGTTCTCAAGAAGATAGTTCTCTCAGCCATTCCGTCACCATGCCAACGGAGCCGGACTCCGTCACATTCTCGGGGGCTGAGTGGATATCCTTAGCGCGCCCGTGGGGCTTATCGCTCTGTCTCTGTCCTTAAGTTTCTTCGCAACCTCACAGTCCGTGTGAAGCGCAAATAAAGTCCGCCAATGTCAGCCATGCAGGTCCCCAGAGAAGCCTCCGTTTTCCAAACTGATCAGAGACAATGTGATTAAACCCAGGAGATTATTGCTAATATTACTGTGTTTTTATCATTGACATGTACACAGTTTAGCTCTCCACGTCAGTTCTGGAAAAGCTAATTTCATTTAAAACATGTGTAAATCTTCCTCGCCGCTGGCTAAAAGTACGTGAAAATGGTTGAGGAATTAATGTTGTCCATTTTGGTTCATTTTTGTCAAGTAAAAATTTTTTTAGACTGCATGTTTACACTTTATTCACTTTAATTGTCATTAAACATGCTCATTTTAAATGTCTATGTATGTATGAAATATCAGCGTCTGAAAAAATGTTTACACTCCAGTTACTAACTTTGTGTTATTATAGATTTTTATGCAGAGAACCTTGAAACGAGGCAATTAGCCTTGTTGTGTAACTTGCGCGACGTCAAAGGGGAAAAGTTTACGACAATATTTTCTTTATCTGTCAGAGTGATTACGAGTGTAATTTAATTAGGGCGCTAAGCAGACGACAGGTCAGGAGGCCGGAATTTAGACGGGAAGCTGGGAATGACCTGACCTCAGCCGGCTCTCTGAAAATCCCTACCAACAGTGACCCTGTCGCAGGGGTTTTGGAACGTTCCGGCCATTATCCCGAACCACTAGGAGATGAGCTGCCGAGGTCAAGGGAACGCAAGCTGGAAGGATGGGTCTCTGCCCAGGGTACCAGTCCAGGGTACGCTGTAGATCCTATCATTCCTGCTCCAAAACCTCCAAGAATTGAGACAAGCTGCAAGGCTTCAGCCTCGTCCTGGAATCCTCCAGTCAATGACTGACCAACAGGGAAGAGACTATGATCATCAAGCCCAAATGTTAAAAAAAAAATAATGGAAGAGGCGTACAAGAAGCATAGCCAGACAAAAAAAATGTCAATGCAAGAGAAAGTCTTCATGGACATGTTTGCCTGCTTCATTATGGCGGCAAGACAGGGAAATCGAAAGACCTGACAAATCAAAAAGATTTTGGTTTACCCAAGATACTAAGCATATATAAAGAAACATGATAGGAGAAGGAGATACAGAATCATGTCCGATGTCTTTTGCATATTTACAGCGATGTCACTTTTTATGTGAACCGCTCTAACTTTTTGGAATTTCCTTTGGGATCAACAAAGCACTATTACAATTGCTACTACAGAATACAATATGAAATGTTTATATTTGTGTGATAGTTCCATGCATTGAAAGATGTGGATTCGGGGGGGGTTGCAGCTAGTTAGTAGCTCAGCCAGACAGACACGGTAATCCCTCCCTGTTTAGACAGGTGGCGCTATGTCATCCTGCCCTTATTTCATCTATCCAATGGAATCACTATCCAGGAAAACCATTCAAAATGTCCAAAGGCAACATGTATTTAATATTTTAATAAAAGCTGAGTTTGGCTCCAAGCAGATTCCTGGGAAGCCCAATAGACTGAGCTTATCGTCTAGGGAATCTTTAGGCTGGATTTCCGGGCCCTGGACAGCACAATTAGGATTCTCCCAGCCTGGCCCGTCTGAGAACAGAGCATGGATTTCACCAGTCAGAATGCAAACCGTGTCTTCTACGCACGCCATCCCAAAGCCTTGCGAAAACGCTCACCGTGATTCTGCATCACCATACGAGGAGAGCCGCCTGCTTTGATGCCCACCGTGTATAAATAAAAACAATTATGATTAGTGCCTTTCATTTCATAACTGACTATCTCAAGCTAATTTAACTCTGACAAAATGTTATACACATGCCCAGTGAATTAATTAGCAAATAATTAGAATTAATTACGGTGTCCTTTTTCTGACATTTCCCACTGCAGGTGTTTTACAGAGACAGGCCTCAAAAAGAAAAATCCTGTCATGTCCGCAATGATTTTGAAATACACCACATCAAACATTATCAGTGCTGACGTCGACAATTGAATGTAATGGTATGAATGCTAATTTTATGGTAGCGTCTAAAAGAAATTGCGCAATCGGCGAGCAATACAGCTGGAAGGGGAAAAAGCTAAGCACAGATATGTTTGTACTGTATGTTAAATGAAGCGTGCTGGGAAAAGCAACAGTGAAGCTGTCGTTTCAGGGCAAGGCTGACAGTACTCGCCCATCGAAAGGTGAATCACTTATCCTACACATCACCCGTTCCCGTGGTTCCCCTGCACTGCTTCACTGGGAGTCTCAAGTGCACTCATTGGTACTTTTTTTTTTGAAATCTGAAGTTATTTTGTTGAAAGACAGGAAAGGAATGAAATAACCCATGAAGTCAATTACTCTTGGAATGACTGAATGTCATAATTTGATTGACACGTCCATTCTTCCTGCAGCTTGTATCATCTCGAAAGTTTCAGGCTCAACTTCAAGGTTCTGTCTACCACGGATGAGTGGAGAAGACAAGGAGAGAAGTGGCAGAGAAGGTTCAACCAGGACTCTTGGGAGTCGGGGTGTAATCAGGGAAAACGGTAAGTTGTGTGTGTGTGTGTGTGGGGGGGGGGGGTGTTAAAAAGTTTAAACTTGTCCCATTTCAGCCCCTTTGCTGTGCTTAATAAAGACCCTTAATGCCTTAAAAATCCTCAGTCATAATGAAGTACTGTCTACAAACGTAAGCTGGGCCACTAGCCTGAGATAAAGACACCTGAAAGGAAAATTTGCTAAGTAAATAAATAAGAGTGTGGGTTTGAATCCCCCTCTGGGTAGGAGTCAGACAGATGTGCGCGCAGGTCGGCGTTTTTAAGGACAGCGGTACGCATGTGGGCTTTTTTCATGACTAACATGGCTTGTAGTTCTTTTTTTCTTTCTAGATATGAAAACATAAAACACGAAGCATGTCCTGAAGACTGGCGCTTCAAAGCCTGCTCCGGTATCCGTCAGAAAGGCAGTCAAACTGCATGGCAGCAGCTAAAACACCCAGCTTGCATGACCGGGTCAAGACTATATATCACTATCATAAGCATGTCTTAGGAAGCTGCATGTAATCGTTTGCCTGGTTAACAGCTTCAACCAAACCTGCAGGCAATGAACACCATTAGTCTCCATATTCGAAACGCCCCACTCCTACATGGATACAAAAGAACATTTCCCTTTACTCACATTTTGGTTCCTTGCGAAAAGCAATATTTCCAGTTTTCCACTCAGCTTTTGCTTTTCAGCGTTAACCTTTAACATTCTGCATTAACACTTTACCTGCACCACCTTCTGAATTTACCACTTCGCTAATTCAGGAACTTCTCCATGAGTCAGTTTAGTTAAACTTATCTTACACATCTGTTTTTGGGTATATTTCCTAAACCATATGCTCTCTCTTTAGGGGGCCTGAGCTCTCCTGAAGTGAAGACATTTTAGTGTGGCTTTCATAAAACTGTATCTTCAATGATGTAGCCGATTAATTAAGGAAATTTAATCGCCATTTGTCTAAATATTAATGAAATGCCCAACAAACAATGCTGCATTATAAAGATTACTATTTAATTACGTTAGACTTATTGTTGTTAGACCAATTATCATTTGCCTCGTTTAGCGTATATATCTTGTCGAATCACTTCCCCGGCTTACAGTCTTAAACACTTAAGACACAAGATTCAATCAATACGATCAATTTAATCATTGTTTTAAGATGTCCGCGAAAGATGGATTTGCAGCAGATTACAGTTCAATAAATCAATAGCTGTGAATGAATCCTGAAACTTCCCCACTCCTCCTCCGCCCTTATCATCCTTCAGGGCTGTCAGTACAATTTCTCCCATCTTTCTTATATCTTTGCTCCATCGCCGAGCTCTTTATGGCTCTGGCTTTTCCATGAGACTCCTCTCCCCACCTAATAATAAACCAATCAATAGGTAAGACCAGAACCTGACATCCGCACGACGGCATGACAGCAACCTTTCGCGTGCACACAGCAAAGCCACTGATTAAAAAATTTACTTTGATATTACACGTTGACCTTAATATGTTTCAGATACCAAGTTCACTCTGATCAATTTAGCAATTAAACAAGTGACACTTAAAAATAAATTTTATATCTATTTGTCTTTATAGAACTTTCTTGTTGAATGTCTAAATGAAGCAAGTGGCATATCAGTACAAAAGAGATCAATTGCTAAAATATTTGCAACCCCTGATATCAGCAGTGAACCAAATGCGGCAGTAATGACTGTTAGCCTACGCTGTGCACATAACTCTTAGCTTCTGTTTGTTATACCTGATCCATTAGGTAAGAAGCTTTTAACAATATTAAAAGATGAGCTTAATAATATTATAATATACAGTAAAAAATAGGTCTAATAAATTGCAATAATAATCTTAAAACTTGAACACACTCACACTCTATGGGCAATTTAGAGCCAATGCAACACAGTGAGAACATACAAACTGGGTGAAGGGGGATTCAAACCCACAACCCGCAGGCGCGAGGCATCTCACCCATGGTGTTGTGTAGCCTTGCAGGCCTTCCTTTCCAGGGTAGCCTCCAGTTCATCATTATCTTGTAGGGAGCAGGCAGGTAACATACAAAGAGAGAGAATTTCACAAAGGAGAAAATAAAGAGATACGATTCACCTTAGCATTTAGTAGATGCTTTTGTCTGACGCAACGTACAATTGAGGCAAATAGCACTTTAAAAACATACGTGTTGTATTGCTATAATATTCCATCCTAAAGTTTTCAGTTAATCACGCAGTTCACAAGTAAGGTAGGGACATTATTCCTAACAGGGTTGGAGCCTCACTGGTTGCCATTACCATGGTGATCGCCTATCTAACCTGCATCGCCCAGCCTTTGAAATCCTTGATCCCATCCGTAAACCTGCTTTACCACCCATACACCAGCCCGGCATCTGACAGCTTTACTGTACATTTTTTGGAACAACGCCGGACCGCTCTGGAGCAAATTAGCAGCCAAGCTAAATGAAATCATCCAAACGATCTGAGTAAAGTTGGCTGTGTGTGTGGAGATTCAATACGGTAAATTTCTATGCGTATGATACGACACATGCCGTTACCCCAAATGGGATTAGAAACCATCGTGTTAGATTAAGGTTCAAAGTCTGTAAATAATTAACGGTTGTCTAGAGACACTTAATAAATCAAACGTTTTTTTTTTTTTTTTTTTTAATTAATCCTCTTTAATTAAAGTTGTAGTGCAGAAGAGCCACCTGGAGAGTTTTCAGTACATGCTGGCATGAGAAGAGAACCAGCGCAAGTCAATGTGCGCTAACCCAGACATGCAGGTATCCGCGGCTGTGCCAGGGTCCGGCATGTCACTACGCACTGGCCACGGGTATCTCTCTGACATCCCAGCGCATCTCAGCACCCCTCTGCCTTCCGGTTCCTTGTGTCTTTTTAGAATATAAGAATATACTCGGCTCAGTCGTGCTTGTGAGCGCCCTGCCGAAGACTCTTTCCGGAAAAGTGCGTAGAAGGCGGGGAAATGAAACAGTAAATGATCTTGATCAGAAATTTAATAGAACCTTATCATTCCCCAGGATACAATTTGGTCAAGGACGTTTGTCAAAGACATGGGGGGAGGGGGGCATTCCACTGGAGCAGTGCTGAAGCAAGGAGGAAGAAGTTTGGAGACCAAAGGGACAGTGCTTACTCGAAGAGGACACACTCAGCGGCACCACTGCAATTGAACGCCTTTGCCCCGACCCCCCCGCCAAACCCCAGCCCTGATTTGAGTCGCTCACATTCTCCTCCTCGAGCTTAACATCTGTCTCCGTGACCAGCTGAGCGGCCCTGTCTGCTGTCTCTGACCCTCACGGCCCAGCGACCCCTTTAAAGTCTACACGTCCTGCCAGGACGCATCGAGACCTCAGGCGCGCTGACTAGAGTGTGCGCCCTGGTCTCTTCTCCACCCCCCCCTCCCCCCATTCCCTGCTCATTTAACAAAGATATGCCTCACGAAAAAAACTAAACATTTTGTGCAATCCAGAGGCAAGCAGTGTAACATCATGATGTGGACCAGAGCGGCCATTTCCTTTGTGGTTGGGGGCTATGGGGAAGTGATGTGTTATATCAGAAAAGAAGTCACGTCTGATTCACACCCCGATGAACATTTCTTGGGCAGATCAAAGTGTCCCTTACTGAGGTCCACACATCACCCCCCCTTGTTAAAGTCTCTCCCAGCCACTGATAATATTCAGCTGTCAAGCGCTCTTGAGAGGGGCAATACAAAGGTGTTCCCCTTCTGTCCCACCTTCCTAAAGTAAATCTTTAATCAAGTTCTCCGCTCCTGTGCACTGCAAAGCCAGGACAACTGCACACTGTGCAGTGCATGACGAATCTGTGACCTGTAAAATGTTGTGGGTTACAGTCCCTGGAACAGATCTTCTGTTGTACCCTGGAAGAGCCTCAGCATGGGATTCTGATCAGGAGATAAATTTAAATGCAAAGGTCTTACGTGAAGCAGCCACGCTAGACCATTGGCCAAAGTAAATGCCCAGGAGCCATATGCCTGTGCTGGGAGACAGTGCTGCCACTGCATGTCACTCACCGGTAAATATAATTCAGTGCATTTGGAGACTGCTCGATGAAATGCTCACCGCATGCGTCTTCGCCGTTTATGCAGCTCGATTTCGTTTCTGAGGCAGCTCTGAAAGGTGGTTTTCTCAGTGGCACCATGGCACTGGCCTCTTCTGGGAGAATCATCCTGGTCTCGAGTCCGCTTCCTTCAAGACAGCTCCCAATCTCTATGGACGGAAAAGACCAGGTTGCCGTCCATCAGCTGAGCTCTAGAGGTGAAATCAATCCCTCTAACGGCTCACTGTTCTTAAGAGGACCTGCCCGTTGGCCTCTACTAACAACCCACACGTGGTCAGGAAAAGGTCATAGCTCTATCAAGGATGCAGGAAGGCACAAATACTATCTTTGCTGAGGAAAGTCACTGTTTAAACCAAATGTGCACGACTTAAAATACAACGGCTGGAATGTATGTTTTCTGCTTATTTCGCAAAAAAATAAAAAATTCGGAAAAACTCAGACTCGGCAAAAATGAGGAGCAGGGTCCTTTTCATATCAAAGGAATTCGTGCTCCTGTAATGGGGGGGGGGTGGGGTTTGACCTGGCCACCCCTTGCCTGGGGATGTCTGTATTCGTGTCTCTTCTTTCTCAAAACAAGTTAGGATTGGTTTAACCCCAAACAGCATTGGGGGGGGGGGGGTGGCTTGTTCTCCCCCCCACCAGCCCAGTGCACTCTGTGAGGCTGCACTGTCCCCCTTTGATGACCCAAGAAAGGGGACGACTCATGCTGCCCACTCCCTGTGTAAGAGACACAATATATCCACGGTAATTTTCGAATTACCACTGGAATGAGGGGGGTGAGACAGGAGTTCCAGGCAAGCTGTGTGGGGGGGGGGGGGTCGCTTAAAATTCCAGTTGACCAAGATGATCATTGGAAGTCTAGAGGTGGGGGGGCAGGGGGGGGGGCGCCATCATACTCATTTAATCCAGGCCCCAGACAGGCTGACCGAAACCCCCACCCTGCACCCCAGCAGTGCCCCCCAGCCCTCAGGGCCTCCCCAGGCCGACCGGAGGAATTTAGCGTGGGGATCCGTCAAGGCCTACAGCTGGGCCGGGAATTTCGCCTCTCCTCCATTCCTCCAGCTCATTGTCTGGAGGAAGGGACCCCCGGTGCTGTACGTCTCCGTTTATGGTGCTTTAAATCACGCAGCCTGGCGCTGAGGCATCGTTCCCGGGACATGGGTCAGAGCAGAGAACAAGCGGGAGGGCAAGTGAGCCGATTTGCGTGCCGCGAACGGCGTGTCGGGCACCAGGAATGACAGCTATTTCATTACCATGTGAAACGTGCAAATAAATCTTTAATTGTCCCATTTGCACTACAGAATTTTTGGGGGATTGTTTCCAGGGAAACCTCATAATAAATAACCTGAGATTTCATTTTAAAAAATAATTTACACAATTTGAATTTATCTTAATTAAATGATCAATATTTTACATGCTGGATAAAAACTTATACTGAGGGATGGGTACCATCGTCAGGGGTCCCTGATCTCCCTGATTCAGGTGTGCGGTGGCAGTTTTTATGGGGGCTGCGAGATGTTTTTAGAAGGTCAGGCTGTAATGGCCAGCCCGGGTCCCACACTCGCTACCTGCAGGGCCCTGAGGGGCGCGGAGACCAAGGGGGGGGGGGTTGGGGGGGCAAAACAGGCGGCTGGTCACCAGGGGGCAGACAAATCATAAGTAAAGCTTCCTGGTTGCAGACCAGGCCATTGGATGCCAAGGGTTACCCCCGGTTACGTGAAGGGTGGGGGGCTTCTTGTGATTCCCACTTGATTGACTGAAGCCCGTTATCCAACCTAATGGAAAATATCATTGATTCTTTACCCTTAAATGTGTAGGACAATTCAAGAAAATACCTCACTTTAGGGTATAATGGTATTTTAAGATTTATTGAAGATAGGAACTCCAGTAGCTACAATGCAACACGGAGGTATTCTTATTAAATTATAGCTTACGTGAAAAATGCCGCTATAAACCAAACGAGGTAGAACATGTAAGACTAAAGGTATCCCTACATACATGCCATTATATATCGCAATTCATATAGTTATTTTATATTGTAATTCTCTAAAAATTGTACATCACGTAGGTTTTATTATAAAATAATAAATTAACAAACACGCAGAAATTTAAAAGTACTTCCACTGATGTTCTTCAAAGAATGTATTGTGGAAGATCAAATAAGGAAAGCGGCCGAGCAACAGGCAATATATACGGTTGGGAAATATCTGCCATTCATTTCGGTTATGAACCTTAGTACTGTACGCTGCTTTGTGAGTCGAAATCGCATGTGACGGCTTAATGTTTTGACGAGTCACGTTTGACCTTCGGGTCGACATTGTATATTTAAGTGTCACTTACACTTAAAGCTACAGAAAGGTCGACGGCGTATTTCTGGGCATTTTCACTTTGTGTCGAATAATTTAAATAGCACAGGAATAATTAACCTGCTATTCTCATGAGTAGATCAGTGGCGTCCGCGGTGCTCAGTGATAGATTTAGTCACTGAGATCTTTACAGCACGGTAGGTAAAGCTGCTGTTTCGCAGGGGCTTTTCTTACACTGTCACTAACGCTGTCAGGAGTTAATGACAGAACATGTTGACGATCACTGATATTATCATCGGATAAGATCCCGGTGTTGCTGACAAATGTCAGAGTTGCAGGTGATTCCCACCTTTGAGAGGGGGAGGATTAGAAAGGAGAAAGAAGTAACAAAAATACCTCAGCGAAAGAATAACTTATTACCGACCTGACAACTTCATTTTCAATAATTCTACTATAGTTTTGCCTTGTGCTTGCACTTAGGCCTACACAAAAACAACGTTACTCATGGAGTAGAAACGCACTGCGTGTTCACATGGATCAAATGCACAGCAAAAAAAAGAGGGAAAAAACTTTTAAATTACGGTTATTAAATATATAGCTAACAACACGTGCCGCAATTTATTCAAATATCGTATGTTTTGTATATATCAGACATCCAAAACAAAGAGATAAAGGACTACTCGAAACATTAAATGTTACAAATTATAGGCATACACTGAAAAGAAAAATACTACCAAAATACCATCACTTAATTTCCCCATTTTCGCTAGCCGCTTTCAATGCATACACTGCAGTACCGAGACTCGCTCCTAGGGGACGCTGTTAAACAGCAAGAGAGGATTTCCACCAGCGGCCCCTTCGCTTCGTACACTTTAAGACAACTCAACTAATGGTGAGCACGCATTTAGTAAAGCTTGACTCCTTTTCCAGAAAGCCCTTTGTCTTCCACTGGTGCAATAATTAAGCAAATCAAAATGGGGAAAAAGCAAATTTAACGTTGCCGACACATTTAAATGTTACAGCCCGTAATGACAATAGGCCTAGCCCTAATAATCACTTTTTTAAATTAATGAACATTATTCTTTAACGCATACTAATTTGGCAGGTGTTTCTGGGTGCTCGAAGAGAAGCAGTCAGGCCCGTCTGCACGAAGACAGCGTCCTCGGCGGTCTAAAAGACGGAAATCGGAATTCTGGCAGAAGTCGGAAATAAAATATAGCCTACAATTACCAATTTCTTACGGGAAATAATTTGACAGCTATAGCTTTCGGGGTCACCGAGATTTATTACATTAAACATTCCGTATTAAGATTTTTAACCTTATTTTACCTTCAAAGCAGTACGCCTAATTGCCTTTTGAGAATAACTGGATCGGTTTCTGGGAGGAGTTTTGGCTGGATTTCGGGTTATTGACATTCCCATGTGGACGGACGCTTCATTCCGGGGAAGGGGGTCGAGGCCGGTGGGATCTCAGCCTCCAGGGTTCCCCAGCAGTGGAGATCCTGGCTGCCCACCTCTTGTGGCATGGCGATAACGCTGTTGCGCAGCCGCGTAGAAAAACGCACATTACAGCACTGTCAGTGAAATCAGCTCGGGGATTAAGCTCCGAGGTTACTTTCCAGTTTCCATCTAACTCACAGCAACCCTGTCAATTTTTAAACGCCAGAAATCATTATTTAACCGCAGTCTCAAATTCACTAGGCGAATTAAACCGAGGAGCCAATACAATTAACAGGAGCAGATATTTTAATATATTTTCCAGCTAAAGTCTGCATAGATGTAGCCCCCATATATAGATTTTGAATTATTTCTATTATTCATATCTGAAAATACATTTAACTTCGATTTGACTCGAAAGCGTCAATGAGAATGCTTTTTTTCCACGCGACTGATAGTTTAAAAACAGATATGGGATAAGTAGTCATTGTTAAATGCAATTAAATATTGACTAAACGAATTTTTTTGTTCATAGAAATGGTAAACAGTTCATTGCATATACCGAAGGGCTACATCTTTTTTAGGTTGAAGTGATTTTATTTAGAAATCGTTTTTAATATCCTGCCATAAAATCTGACAGTTCAGTTGTTTTGACAGCCATAAACCGTTTCTTTGAGTATATCTTCAGGCACGTCTATAATATATATATACAGACACACACACAGACACACACACACATACAAACTACGACATTAACAAAAAGCAAAAGAAAAAAAAGAGAGAGATTTTTAAAATTCTTTAATCACGTCACACACTGACATAAGAAATGTCCACAGATATTGCTGGTATTTACGATGCAAAATTTGACTGTGATACCTGAAAAGCAGGTAAAATTTAATTACTATTAGAATATTATAAATCAGATTGCACATTGGAGAATGATATGTCATTTAAAAAAAACACGTTAAAAAGTTTGAGAAAAGTAGTCAAATTTCGAAGGCCGAAGATTCCAACCAAGAACTCAGACTATGTTGGTAAATTTTGTCAATTAAAATGATAAAATCTTGCTGTTAGCATATTTTTACAAAGAGTATTACATAAAACCATAAAATCGCACAGGGCATATATGGTTTTAGAACGTAATATAATAGAATTTAATATAATAATAATAATAATAATAATTATTATAATAATAATAATAATAATAATAATAATAATAATAATAGGATTTAATATAATAATTTAAAAATATACCAAATAAAATGCAAGTACATATTTCACACAGAAATGTTTGTGTATACTAATTAGTACATTTTATTTTTTACAATAAATACATTTGAATCATAAACTAATGCAGTCTTGTAAATAGTTTGGTGATGGAGAAGTTTTGACGTGATTAAAACAAAATAAAACATAGAAGTTTGGATGGTGTGGTGTGTACGGGAAACAATGGGTATCAGCCATCTGACAGCGTGTTTGAATACCAACCAAAATAACAGTTTAAATTGTACGAACACATGGTATATTAACACTGATGTGTCTTGCTACGTGTCACTGAATCGGCCCGTATTTTCCTACGCGATTTCCAAACTGCTGTGATTTAGGTGTCTCTCACCACCGACATATTATTATGAGCGCCTCAGCTAAGAATAAAATCGCCGCACGCAGTGAAATATTACAGCAATTTTCCAGGTGTAACGCCTTACGAATGACACTTTAGCAGACGACCGCGGCACACCAATATTTTATGCAAAATGAGCTGGAAATATGGATTTGAGATTTCGTGGGTAGTTTCGTGCCGGTATAGGCGAAAGCAGCGATGCAGCTGGCGGACTATAGCGCACAGAGAGACGGCAGTCCGGCACGGAGGGCGGAGATGGATGACAGGCAGATGCAGCCTGGCGGGGTAGGGCAGCTGTAGGGAGGGGAACCTGTCCCGGTGCAGGTGGCTGCTGGTGCTCTCCGGAGGGCTGGGCCTGGGGCAACTGTTTATGCAGGTCATTGTGCCCCAGTGTGGAGGGACACACTTACATGCACGGTGACACAGAAACCTCCAACGCCTATGCCCTGCTGATAAATGCACACGCACACAAAGTAGTCCACAGACAGGCACAGTGTTGTAGTGTGTGTGAGATTCTCGCACGCGCAAACGCAGAAGCGCGCACGGTACATTCACACACACCTGTGTTTGCGTCTGCCTGTGTCCATGTAGATAAATGTAAGCCTTGTGGAAAATCGAAGATGTATAATTTTGCATGGCTGATACCTAGCATGTAATTTTACTTCAAGAGGCATGTCATAAGGATAACTGACATCTCTGAATCTCACAGTGTGTGTGAGAGTGTTTGGGCCCTGTGTGGTCTCACACCCTGTCTCTGAGTGATGGTCCTTTAACTTCAAGGGCCTTGCTTAAGGACCCATGGAAATGTGACTGTTCTGTAAAGACTGGGGTTTGAACTGCGAGCTTCGGAGTACAAGCACAGAGCCTTTGCCCATTGGGCCCCCTGAAAACAAGCAGCCCTGCACAGGACATAACCTCATCCATGTGTGCCACGCTGTGGGGGATGGGCTGCAGACCCCAGGGTTACCGATGGATGGATGGATGGATGTCAGTTTTGGCTGCTTAAGAAATGCGGCCAAAAACCGGAAAGTAGAAGGAATAGTATAGCTGAATGTTTAAAAAGAATGTGGGGGTACGAGCCCAGTGCATAGGGATATATCCAACCAGGATGAGAAGCATCGTCTGGCAGATTCCCAGCCCAGTGCCTGATTCCCAGCCCAGTGCCAGATTCCCAGTCCAGTGTCTGATTCCCAAAGGAGACCTCAGTCTCTCATTAGAGTCACATACACAACCAAACCACTGTAAACTCTGCTCGGAAATAACACACTCAACTGCAAGATCATCCTACTGTGGCATTCACAGGATTTATTACTGTATACCACTGCCACAACTCTTATGAATGTCATGTTTTGGTGATAAGGCCACATTCATTATTGTTCAGTGATCGCTGAAGCCTATGCGTGTTTTTAAATGGCATCTATCATCCCCTTTTGTACCATGTTATTTTTCTTTTTGCCCCAGGTTTGGGCTTTATTAAGATGATCACTGTGCCCGCTGAATAATCAACAAATAAATAATATCCAAACTGGCAACTGGCACCGCATCCAGGGTGTCGCCCGCCTTGTGCCCTTTGCTTCCTGGGATAGACTCCGGGCTCTTATTGGGTAAGTGATGTGGAAAATGGATGGATGGATATTTAAACTGCCATTATAAAAGTAATGTCATATAGTTTAGCAGCATCTTTTGGATGTAAAATAAAATCAAATGGTAAGTGTCAAAAATATCAGTGTTTCTGGGGAAAATGTGTTTTGGTGTTTGAAACGTGAAGAGTAACTTAAACATGCTTTGCCCTAAACATATCGACCATATGGGTGATGGGAAAGTTAAACATGCATGCATACACAGTCGCATTTTCTCCACAGACACAGCCCACTGCAGTTACTCCGATATAATCCCATTGAAACAGAACTCGAAAGCCGCTTTAACTGATAAACAAACCTTAAAACAAATGCAAACAGAGATGAAACAAAATCCAAAAAATATTGTATGGCAACAATCTGTTTTTTTTGTGGGGGATATTTTCTCAAAACACTTTTACTGGACATGCACAGAGTGACCCTCCACACGACACACGTCTCTCGGCTGATGTGCGCAGAGATAAAGAGAGATAACGCACCCAACGTTTGTCAAGGCGTGAATCTCGGCGACGTGGGAACGGGCCGTCGGCGATCTTGGGCTTTCTGACAAGCCTGAGACCTCTTGGAAATAAACTGGGATTTAACAGCTGTCACCGATCTCGCTTGTTTTCCTGCAGATCTTGCCACGCTTCCAACCAAAGCCAGGCGACAGAAGACCTTCTCGGAAGGGGGAAAAAAAAAACGCTATGTCTGGTTCGCAGAGTCTGCCAGCCCGCAGATGAGCACGCGGAGCTAAAAACAAACCACTCAGACAGGGGGATCAAAAGACAAAATGAGATACTAACAATTTAATTGGTTGACGCATCCACATGATCGTCGCTATGGACTTGTTAAGTCACCGGGCGGACTCCAAGCCAAAAAGACTATTCATAACATGGAGTACATCCAGGCAGGATCAGCGCTGCCTCAACACTGGCTCAGCTGAACTTCGCACGTCATTACGGAGATGGTGGCCCATTCCAAACCATTAGGTAAACTCAAAACTCATTACCCGTATTGCTTTACATATTATTCTGTTCATATGTGCTGGAACTTTCTATAGCTGTCCAGGAGTTCCCTGCCTGTGGCTGGAGTTCTTGTTTGGTTACTGGAAGATGAAGCGTCTTCATATTGTTTTGGCAAGTATGGTATTGACGTTAATCAAACCATAATGAATACCATGGCTGACGTTCATTTTCTGCTGCTATTGAACCTGTACTGTTATTCCATTGCTTTTTAAAAATCAATATTATATAAGTATTAGAAGCTGTTGGCGCGAAAAACAAAGTTTCGTAGCAATTTGCCGCTAAGACATTAGGAAATGGTCTAAGGTGAGGTTGCTCAGGACGGCCCAAAAGTTCTCACACACTTCATGGTGACCAAAGGATTGGCACTGATGAGAAGCAGGGCGGGGGCTGGGGGACCTGGGCCAGCCCGGCCATGGAGGTCACCTTGGGTTAACCATCAAAGATGCCTGCAAACTTATCCCTGTGGAAAACTCCATAAGAAAACATCTTCCTCAATCCAGCAGAGCTCTTAAACCCCCAAAAAAGTTCTTGGGTAATTAATCCAAGCCTCGGCATCTACCTTTAGCCCCCTCACCCGTGTTGTTTTTCGGTTCCCTTTCCATGGACGGCCGCATTCCGCATCCCTGCCTTAATCTGCAGCATCGCAGGTTCCATCTGCAGAATGTCCGCCATGGATTCTGGCTCGGCTGATTGGCCGCCTTCATTTGTAGCACAAGATCTCCGTCTGAGGACCAGGCGGTTGACCCCAACTGGTGTCCTGGTGCAGCTTGCGGGAGACCACATCCCGGGGGGGGCAGTGAATGAAAAAGGAGCAGTTTGTCTTAGTAGGCAATGCCATGGTTCAGGGACCCATGAGATCGGGGGGGGGGGGGGCGTAGCGTGCGTCCCGCCGACACATAAACACACGTCCATTCATGCTGTGCGCAGACAAAGGGTCTCCCTGTGGTCCTCTTTTCAAGGCAGCCGTGGGGTTTGGAGTTTGGGGTGGGAGGGGGGTAGTGGTGGTGTGTGTGTGTGGGGGGGGGGCAGTGAAAATGCAGCCAAGGGGACTGAAGAGAGCCCAGGAGTAGCAGGAGAGGGTGTATTAATCCTGGGCAAGGGATCAGGGGGGACTCTGGGCCAACAGCACCAAGCCCAGTCAAAAGGGCCTCCAGTGGAAGCGGAAAGCAGCCAGAGCTGGAGGGGGCTAGACGTTTGGGGGGGGGGGGGGGGGTGATATGAGAAATTACTTTGTTTCCGGTATATTTTCTCCAGAGACGTTGTTTTCCAGCCCCACTGCTATTGGGGGATTGTGGCCGAGACCTTGAATTATTGTAAATAATCTAAATGTAAGGGGGAGCAAAGCAGGCTGGAAGTAAATCTTACTCGTGCCATGCTTGGTTACCATGACAGTCAATGGTTTCTTTCAACCAGCACCATGTTTGTGAGAGTCAAGCCAACTGTGCTGGCTGGCGTGCAGACATGGGCAGTCAGAGTGAAGGAGCCCTCTGATTGGCTACACTGAAACCTGCCCCGGAAGTGATAACCTGGAGAGGTCACTGAGGGGCCCTAGGCATGGTCGATTACTGAGCAGGGCATGGTGCATTGTGGGTACTGTGGTGCGCCGTTGGTTCCAGTGACTTGTCAGACCTGGTCAACTTCAAGTTACGGAGATAAAAAGCTGTCACTGTGGCGTAGGTGCTGAAATGTGGAGTGATTACTCTTTACTGGTAAACCAATCGCTTCAAATTACCATGTCTTCACCTCCACATCACAGTTTTTAGTTTTCGCATTGGTGATTGTTACCACATGCTTTTTGTTTTTATTGGTAAGTTTCAGGAAATTCAGCTTCAGCCAGTGATTTACAATGTATTCCAGTTAAGAATCAAGAAACATTATTGAGTACGGTGGCCCTGAGGGTCGAAACACAACGAAATTTCACAAAACAGTCTCATGTAATTCAGTTTATGAAATCCGACGAACGTTTAAAATGCCAACCTTAAACATATAATATTGAGAAATGTAATTCCTCTCGAGTCTGGATGACTGACAGCGGTTAGTAGCAGTTAAGGACAAAGTTTCCCAGCTCAGCTGCAGCAGTAAAACCAGAGCAACTAACCTGACGTGCAGGAAAATCTCCAGCAGTATAAATGAGTGAAAAATGTAATTGCTTTGGATATAAAAATCGACTAGCTGTAAGCTTTTACAACCCATGTAAACAGCTGTCCCGTGATTCTTGTCATTACCAAATCAATCCTGTCCAGCCTGAAAGACTCACAAAGGTTTCATTTTCATCTGACTTTGAAGTGCTGACAGACAGCAGCAGGGCAACGTGCTTCCAGAGGAACAAAACTTCCTGGTTTGTATAACAAAGGGTTGAAAGGGGCACCAATCCATTAGGGACCGGAGGAAATCTCTAAATATAGTTCACGGCTTCATCCCATTGAAGACAAACCATCCCTTATGAACTATTGGTTGTGGGGGGACAGAGATGACCGTACACGTGGTGCCCCTAATGGCCCCCCGGGGGGCACTTGGCCTCTAGCCCTTTGTTCCTTTGGACCGGCGGTGTGACCCGAGCCTTTAGCAGCGACTCATAAATGCATAGAAACGCCCTGGCGGTATCCACCCACCAGAGCCGTGGGCTGCGTACACCTGTCCTGCAGGCTGTGGCCGTGATGCACCACTGATGCAGGCCTTGTCTGCCGGACCGCTACCACAGGCAGTGAATGGGGGAGTGTGAAGGGCTGCAAAAGGCCGGCCCCACCCTATCCTTTGTGCGTGTGCCTGCAGACCCCCCCGCCAAAGGCTGACATGCTCGTACCCCGCCCCTGCATTATCCCACCATCACCCCGTCCCTCCATCCACCATTCAGAGTCTCAGCCACTGCTTCAAAGTATTTCATTCAGCCCTGTGACTTTTTTCCTTTCGACTGGTCTTCTTTTCCCAGGCAGAGAAAGATGTGCATGCTCTCCCCCCCCCCCGCCTTCCTCAGTCTTCCTCACAAAGAATCATGTCCAGTAACAAAAATCTGTTCTTGCATGTTCATAATCCCGAAATCTATCAATGCACATTCCAGTCATGCCCCTTTGTATTTGTGTTCATAGTTTTGGCTGCGTACTTTACCACAGAGGATTTGAAATGAAACAATCGAGACGTGATCGAATCGTAGACTTTCGGCTTTATTGAAAGGGCTACAGCAAAGAATATTGTATCAGCCGTTTAAGAATGATGGCCATTTTTATACATTGTCCCCTCATTTTGAAGGGCTCTGAAGATATTTATCATAATCATAAACATAAGGGTCATTCTGAATACTTCAATGAAAATCCTTTGCAGCCAATGACTGCCTGAAGTCTGTAACCCTAACATCCCTTATCGCTGTTCCTTCCCTGGTGATGTCTTGCCAGGCTTAACTGCAGCCACCTTCAGTTGCTTTTTGTTCGTTGGTCTCCCGAACTGTATACATAACCTTTTAACTGTTTTCTGTCTTTTGTCCATATCTCATATCTAGTATCTGATATGTTTTACTTGTTAGATTGTCAGTTTTTAAATGTCTTTCACATTTAGATTCTATTCAAAATTGTCTGTGTGTGTGCTGGGGATTCACACACCCCCAGCAGGACAGTCTCACAAGTGTTCCACTGCCTCCCATCACCCAAAAAAAAAAGCAGTCTCCCATGGGTGCTTTGTCCACTGGAGGTGGGGGTGGGGCAGGGGGTGGCAGAGAAATAATTTAACATGAACTTGTGGGTGGAGAGTGTGGTGGCCGACTCAAGCACAGGGGGAAACCTGAGTAGTGAATCTGAATTAGGCTGCCTGGCACGGCCCCCTGCCCCACCCCCCAACTGCGCAACTGAGCTCTCTTTCAGCAGCTGACCTCATAACTGTCTGGCCGACACAATCATGATGTGGCCATAATGCAGCCCCACAGTCTTGGGTCCCTCTGCCTCGCGTCCTCAGTCACCTCCACCCAGGACTCTGGACCCTGTGTCCTAAAGCGTATGCTGTTATTACAAGCTAGTATTACTGAATCCACTGCATTAAAGTAGAATGACATGGCATTGTGAGGTTTGCATATGACACAACAAGCAGTGACTGGGCTCTGACTGCTGAAAAATCGAAATCTGAAAGTGTTGAAGTTACATTTATTTATTTAGCAAATGCTTTGATCCAACGTGACATGCAATTGTGAGAGCAAGGTCAGACAATCACTTGACCAGCAACAGGATCTGAACCAGCAACCTTCCATTCACAGTGTCTTAACCCCTCAGCCACACACTGCATTAGATTAAGCGGCAAACTGTCTGCAGAGTCAATAGCTACAGACCTCCAAACTTTGTGTGGTCTTCAAATTAGCTCAAGAACAGTGCATAGAGAACTTCATGGAATGGGTTTCCAAGGCCGAGCAGCTGCATCCAAGTCTTACATCACCAAGTGCAATGCAAAGCATCAGACGCAGTGGTGTACAGCACACTGCCACTGGATTCTAGAGCAGTGGAGACGTGTTCTCTGGAGTAATGAATCATGCTTCTCTGTCTGGCAATCCGATGGATGAGTCTAGGTTTGGCGGTTGTCAGGAGAATGGTACTTGCCTGACTGCATTGTGCCAAGTGTAAAGTTTGGTGGAGGGGGGGATTATGGTGTGTGGTTGTTTTTCAAGGGTTGGGCTTGGCCCCTTACTTCCAATGAAAGGAACTCTTAATGCTGCACCATTCAAAGCCATTTTGGACAATTTCATGCTCCCAACTTTGTGGGAACAGTTTGGGGACGGCCCCTTCCTGTTCCAACATGACTGCGCACCAGTGCACAAAGCAAGGTCCATAAGGACATGGATGAGCGAGTCTGGTGTGGAGGAACTTGACTGGCCTGCACAGAACCCTGACCTCAACCCGACAGAACACTTTTGGGGTGAATTAGAGCGGAGACTGGGAACCAGGCCTTCTCATCCAACATCAGTGACTGACCTCACAAATGTTCTCCTGGAAGAATGATCAAACATTCCCATAAACACACAAGAAAACAACTTGACAGCACGCTACAGAACAAACTGTGAGCATGGTGGTGAATTCTGATGGGACAGAAAAGGATAAGTTATTTCAAAAGATGCCAACAGAGTGATGCAGAGGGTAGTTAAACCAATCGAGATAATCAAAAATATATTGATTTATGCATTTATAACATGAAGTCGGCATCCTGGTTAGCTCTTCAACCTAAATTCTGTTTGGGGGAGCATAAAAGAGTGAGATTCTTGGTAAACCTGCCCCTTCCGGAAGTTTGTCGTAGGTGCAGTCGGTCAGCTGCATTATGTCTGCCAGTCGCCGGTGGGGGGTGCGACAAAGAGAAGGTAAAAGACATGGTGGCCATTAAAGTGTCCGTCATCACCGCAGGTATCGGCAGCGGCGGTCTGTCCCGCCGCTTCCAGGGCTGATTAGTTTATTGTTTTTTCCTCCCGCTCTCCACCGCCATCGTTAGGTGTTTGGAATTATTCCGGGCTCTGGAATCACGCCGAAACCCGAGTGGCCAGACATTATTCATTAATCACGTCCCGGGTCTCGGTGACATCACTCGGTGAGCGATGCCTTTGCTGTAAACAATAAAGATGGCTGACACCTGTCTGCACAGACACGGGGCCCCTCTATCCTGCAGGCGGCCTGTTCATGGGCCTCTGCATGCAGATGACCGTTATTCCATCAATGCATCCGTATCTCCTGATTGTCCTGAAGGCTGTCCGGTTGTTGCTGACTTGGCCCCTATGATAAATAGGATGATGTAGTTCTCTTTGTTTCCATGGAAATTAGACCAAACATATAACTTTGGGTGGAGTGGGGGGGGCAGACTTTGGTTGTGACTGTGATGGTAACAATATCAAAATGACTGGAAGTTATAAAGTCAGTTCACAGATTCTTTTGAAAGAACCTGTGCTTGACTCAGAATCACACATAAAAGGCATTTATTATGAATGCATTATTCATTCTCGTGATTCATTTCATTTTGATTTCGAGTTCTTTGCAGCACAATACCTGTAGGACACCCTCCCCCCCTCAGGGTGGTACTAACCCCCCAGTCTTTTTAACCAAAGGGCCACCATAGGGCTCCTTCAGACCTGTGGTCGTGGTCCTGGGTGGGGTTTTCCCTCCCACCCTCACTGTCCAAGTTCTGGCTTCCATTATGTCAGGGCTGGAAGGGGGGGGCCGGGCCTCGACCCGTCCGCCACGACCCTCCTGCCATCATCGCAGGAACCAGAGAAACCCCACGACTCATGGCTGGGTCCCAAAACACCAGCGAATGGCCTTTGTGCGTCTGTTTACAAAACACAGAGGCAGCGGGGGCTGGGGGACGCCGCTTTAATTTGGACCTCGTCATTACGGAAAATTAAAGGTACTGTTACAGTCTATCAGCAGTGAGCCAGCAGTCATTGTTGACTATATACATATAGTAATAATCCAACTCAGAGAAAACTTCCATCTGGCCGCTGAGGGAATTGGTGCTGAAAGAGAGTTCTATGGCCATACCATTCATTAAGGAGCATAATTACAGTGGAAAATGTCCAAGGAAATGACAAATAATGACTGATATTTAAGTCTATTAAAGGTTATGTAGCTAAATAACATTATTATATGAATGGTACTATACACTCAATAAATTCTAAAAAATGAGGGTAGCGAGGTGACACATGTTGGGAACCATGTTCGTGAGCAAAGGGTTTCTGCGGAATGAAATCCCAGGGGACTCTGGGTAAGCGGGGCCAAAAGATCTGTTTCTCGTAAATTTGTTCATTCTTCTTTATCCGCCCGCATCTCCAGTGTGCAGGTCACTGGGAAGGCAGACAGGTAAAGGCAGCAGATGGAGAACTGAGAGGTGAGGAGAGACAGAAAGATGGGGAAGTAAAACAGCACTCTAATAAAGGAGTGTAAGAAGGGCGGATGTGCGTGGGATGAAGTCAGCTTATAAGGACGTGTATTGATTTTGCCTCGGTTTTTGTTGTGGATCATATCAAAACTGGATTTTGTTATTCTCGGGCCGAGAACACACACCCCTGCTGTAGCCCTTGCCAAAACTTGACGCTTGTTTTGTTTCCTTCTATGACGCCCGTTTTGTTTCTACCTACTCTCTGTTTTGCCAAACCCATCTCCACTCCCCTGTCTAGATAAAGTGCCCATCTCTCTCCTGTCACATGCCTTACAAACCCTGCCAGTTGGTAGTTGGGTCCAAGCACTAAGATTTCCAGTTCAAAGTTACACCCAACGATGACCAATGAATACTCACTCAGCCAGTGGCTACGTCTCTTATCTTCTCCGGATGTTCGATCTGCTCCACAGGAGGAGCTCAGTCTCCTGTCCTGGTCTGTGTCAATGCCACGCCACACATGACATCATCTGTGCAGGGCGGTCATCGCCAGGAGCTCCAGTGTAAATCATCTGCCATTATTATGACCTGGCTGATTTGGAAAAAGGTTGTTTGTTACTTGACAGGTGGATACATGCCAGTTCTTGCACAGATAGAAGCGTGGATACATCATCCTGGTTAATGAGGGTTCAGATCCTGCAGATATATTTTTAATATGCTTAAAATGTATCCATCTGACAAGTGAAATCTGAAATGCTAGCATCATATATCTCTTATCTTAAATAATTACCAGCCAGCTTTTTATGAACATTGCGTCCAAAAAAATGAAGCTTGATTTAAGGGTTGGAGATGCCGCATACAGTTATTAGCCAGTATAACATCTTCATATTCCCTGCTGTTCTCAGCTCAGTTCCATAAAGGAGGAAATGAAATATATGGGTTCATTCACATAGAAAAGAAGTAAAACATGATTTCAGTTTCAATTTCACACGTCCTAGTTCAGAGATAACCGTCAGTGTTAAAAACTGAATGGACCTCAGCAGAAAGAAGATGCAGTAATGCAATCCTCCAGCAGATAGCCTGTAAATTGGGCTCGCACATGCAAAGGGAATGAGCCTTCGGTTTTTTGGATTTATATCACGGGGCTGTGATAAACACAGAAGGAGGATCCTGAGAGTTTGACTGATACTTAAAAAGCTTTCGCCGAAACCTGTCAACAGAGTTAACAGGAAACAATGTGTTCGATGACAAAGTGGGCAATGTACGCAAGAATCCAATGATGCCCTTATTTCAGTTTCTGCTGCCCAGAAAAAGCAGGCACACCTCACTGTGTCCCGACGGGGCGTTTGGGTTGTGTGGCAATTAGGCAAGCAGAACCCGTTCACCTGCAATCCAGGTTAATATAATCTTGGGGTACTCTTGCTTGAAGTAATATTTTGGTATCACCATATGGGCAACTTTAGTATTTCAGCCCCCAGCGGTTTCCAAACCCACCACCCAATCAGCACTCAGACACAGGACGATGCCGAATTTTTGGGCTTTGGAAGCCAACAGGAAGAACGTCATGCAACCCTGAGAAAATAATTAGGGAAACTGATACTCAACGTGGTGTTTTTGCATCCTAGTGTATCTCTACCAAGTTTGCTTTTGGGGAAACTTTGTACAAAAAAAAAACGGGGATAGGCAGTTGGAAGATGATTGATTACATCTCAAAACAAAAGCATTCAGTGAGTCACACAAGGAAAGACTGAGATGTGGAAATCAATGGAGGTCACAGAAAGAGGCAAAGACTTCTTAAGAAATCTTATTACAAGATATCCTGAAATATAGGAGAGAAGAAGGTTCAAACCGACTTTTTGTGAAATTCTCCAAAAAATATTTTGCATAAGACAATAAAGAATAATTGGAATCTGGAAGCACTAAGTATGCAACTAACAGGCAAAATAACATTTGATATCTTTTGAGTATTTTAGTTTCACCCAGAAGCTCTTAGCAGGGTCGTAGGCCGTGGTCCACAGGACAGTAGGATTAACGAAAAAGTGAGCCTTTGAAACAGCAAACTCAATAGCAGCTCGCTAACAAAACCATTTACTGTCAGCGAGTTCGCCCCTGATACTCCACCTCTGCAGTTTCCCTTCCTGAGCTGCCCAACTGGCCCAATTTATTTCTAACAAGGTCATTTATCCAATCAAGGTCAGTTGGGCTTCATTAAGCGGGGAAATGTTGGTACAGGGCTGGTAATCAATTACCATGGGAATGTGAAATCGCCCACACCCAGCCGCTTGCCATTACTCTGCTTTGCAAAGACTCCTGTGGCCTGTACTAGGAAGCGGGGTCACTGGCTTATCGGGGTAACTTGTCAGATTTAAGGTAGTCTGGGCAAAATGTAAGTGAACGAATATGAAGTCCATTTAAACTGTGGTACCTTAAATCCGACAAGTTACCCCGATAAGCCAGTAACCACGCTTCGTAGTACAGGCCAGTGAGCTGAAGCTCACTGCCACTTAAACAATATACAGTAATAATAATAATAAATAAAAGGATTTGACAACAACAATAACACAAATATATTTTTCTCAAAATTTTGTTTCAACCTTTACCACAAAACGCATTTTTTAAACATTTGTCTGATCTCAAAGTTGGATTGATTGTCAAAGTTTGGACTGATTTCCACATCACCTTAAAAATAAGTAACCTGACTGACAGGAAGTCGCATAGATAACACTCTGTCTGTCTGTACTATTCGGACAGGTTGTGCTCCTAAGGAGAGATGTGCGTCAGATGTGAGCCTGCAGTTAAGTGGACACACGTTTCAATCTGCTTAAACTTCTAGAGCTTCTCATCAATGTCATGTGACCCATAAAGTCGCCCTTGGTACCACAGCAAGCCCTCATGCGGCTTCTACCCATGCTTGAGCACGTCTGTTTTAGACAGAAACATCACGAAAAAAGGTAACTTATAAAAAGAGAAAGAAGTGGCAGAGTTAGAGAAAAGCCAGTTGGAGTAAAGGGTGAGTTGTATTTCAGGGTCTTACCTAACTGTCTGAAACAGACACACAGAGATGATGCAGAATCACAATGGTAACGTCAGACTGCTTGACTTGAGCTTTTTAGCTCGATAATTGTTTTCATTCAGCCGCCGGGGCACAGAAGGTCATCCCCGCTGTCTTTATTGCGCCGGTCGCTTAATCACGAAATCCATCTTCGTTAAACCGGCAGGGAGACAATGGCTCTTCTCTGCAAAAGCGACAATTAACCTCAGCCACTCGAGCCATATTGAGAACACTCCATTTCTCACCGAGATGTGCCAGGAGTTAATTATTAACCGCCGCATCGGGCATTTAAAGACGTGCGTGTATCTGTTCATTTAAATCGCTGACCATAAAAAAAAAATACAAAAAACGTACTGTAGCTGAAAAGCTGCAATTCATCTGGAGTCTACAATAAAAGTGCCAACAGGCCAACACTGAACAGCTGAGCCCGACGGAGGACGTTTCCGGAGGAAGTAACAGGGATCCTGAACACTGGTGCAGCCAGGCCAACGGCACAGGACAGAAAATGATATTACCTCCATAGAAATTTGTGAAATGACACCAATAAGATGTTGTGCTACTCCATATAGCAAATGCCTAGCGGGGACTGTCAGCGACAGCCATGAAAACCATACCGATATACATTTGACCGTTTTGCTTAGAATCTGAGTATGTACGATCATAGTTTCCAAACAGCTAAAACACTGTCTGCCAGTATATAAATTAAACATCTGGAAGATGGATTGATGAGGAGACCATGATACGGTCCTGGAGGATCAGCTACATTTTTAATTTGCTTACCTATCATCATGGGGACTCCAGCTCAATCTCGCTTTAACTGCAGTAGAAAAAAACCTCATATCTTAGGAGAAAGGACTAACAGTGAACTTCAGAGAACTCCACGTCTACCTAAAGATGGACGCTTACCCTAGAATCGTCAGGAAATATCTTCCTTCAGATTGGTTCTAATGCAGCGTTGAAGCAACGCAAAAACAGCTGAATGCAAAAGAATCGCAGAGTGTAAGATTCAAAGGCTGCATCTCAAAGCAACTGGGGGGATCCCACTGGGGGGCCTCACCTCATTAGACCGGCAGGTGGGTCATGTTATTATTAAAAAAAGGCATTAGACATCAATGACAGTGATGATGAAGCTCATGATCTTATGACACCAGCTACTGAGGACCACTGCAGTAGTGTCACCAGAAGCCTTCGGGGCTGGGGGGGGGGCATTATGGGTTATTGTTGTTATGACTCTCTGCAATTATGCCCAGTGTTGTGTGACGTGGGTCAGCACAGCAGGTCGTGCCCCCAAGTCCGGGTTACTTGTCCTTTAGGTTACTCTACTGCAGAAAATCATTCACGGGCCCTGTCACCCATACTCGGGGGAGGGGGGGGGGGTGGGGGTGGGGGTGCGTAGGTTAAGTAGAGATCCTTGGGGAGGGAAGGGTGTTTAAATAATTGAGAGGTCTGATGGTTCATTTTTAATCCAGTGCATCAGTCATTGATAGAGTGCCGTTAATCCCTTCATCTGTTTTAGCAGAACATGGCCCCATGGTTCTCCCAGTTGGACAGGGGGCGGGTGGGGGGGATATAGGGGGGTAGGCTAGCTAAACCTACAGCACAATGCAATAGACAATTTAAGAAAGGAAACTTTTTTTGCATGAAATGACAGGAACACAATGTAGCTTTGCATTTCAACATTAGATAGATAGATGCTTAATATATCTAATTTCATATATATTTAAATACTGTATGATTAATGTATGTTAATGCATGATTTCTAGCTGCAACATGCAAACGTACATTCAAAGCACATTTTACCTCGCTCCCCCCCCCCCCCACCCCCACCCGCAAAAGCACAATTACAACTCATTTTACCTCGCCCCTTCATGCTCTTAGCCTCAATCTCTCCTTTCACAATTTCAAAGTTCAGCTACCAGCTGGAGGTGCTACCAGCTAAGCACATTAAATTGGCAGTTATTGGCAATATCATATTCAAAACGAAATCCGAAAAAAACCAAAATATCCAGTAGAGCGGCGGCCCTTTATATTATTCAGGACTGAGCAGAAGCCAGGCTGTGTGACTATTTCGGCGAGAAGCGGGGACAGTTGGAGCTTCCCGGGAGACGCCGGAGACGGCTTTAGGAGCGTGTGTTAAACGGGGACTCTGCAGTAGGACGCCTGCCAGCCGCAGGATTTTTTGCTAAGCAGTCATAGACCGTTGGCTTTAAAAAAATTACCACTCAGAGCCCCCCCGCCACCCAAACCTCACACTGTCACTTAGCAGCTCCGCCGACCTTTAGTCAAACCCGCAAGTTTTTGCGCTGCAGCGGGACGCCATCCATGCAGCAGGCCCGGTCTGGTCCGGTACCTATTGAGCAAAATCATCGGCATCCTTCCGCTCGGGCTGCTGCTCGATGAGCGTACTAAACGACGTTAATTGAGACCTATATACTTTAATAAGAGAAATGAGGTTTACTTTCCCTCCCATATAGCACCGCAGGTGCCTCTGTTGACAGTCCAGGAAATTAAAGGGTCCTGTTGCGCGCGGACAAACAGCCCCGCGGCGGCGTATAGATTTACACTGAAGCGCACAGGTATGCCCCCCCCTCCCCGCGATCGTTTATTTACCCCGTGCATTGTGAGCGCTCTACCGCTGCGCCCCGCCTCCATAAAACCATAATCAAAGTTTAGACAGCCATCCAAGTATCGGGTTTTCCATTACTTTATTTGTACAAAGGGGATTTAGCTAACTAAACTTATAACAATGAGCTTTATATGGCCGTTTTAATTACACAGCACACGGCGCTGGGTTTGCAGGGAAAAAAGGTACTGGGGGGGGGGGGGGGGGCGTATGTGGGACTTACTGAATTAGCTACATCGTGCGAGAAAGTTCGTAATTTCCCTAAATGACGATTCTTGTGGTTGCAGTTGTCTGCCATTAAAATACGAGAAACCAAAAAAGATGTTTTTGGTTCGGACGGGAGCGGGGGTAGTTTTATAAAGCCTGAAAGTAGATGCCATGCTGAAAAGGCACAGACGCATTAGTCGGACGTGAGGTCCAAATGGGGAAAAGCATATGTAAGACTGTAAATTCTGCCTGAACCTTAACAATAGTGTATTTCACTCCGTGGCTTGCCGCTGAACATACAGACAGCTGATCATTTAGAAAGAAAAAAAAGTAGCTTGTTTTGGCAATGCTCTGTGAACCTGATGCTAAGAAAACATGTATACCTGCACGGATATTTATTACAGCGGGAAGTGCACGTAAATTATTAAGTCATGCCGAGAGGAACACTTCATAATTCATAATGTAGTTATTAGGGCTCAAAAGGTTAAAGCCGTTATTTCTGCGACTCAGAATAGCTGCTCTTAAACACGGAGACTGGCGGACTTTCTGCCATATCTGTGTGGGAAATGAGCGGCTTCAGTTCATGGCCTCCTATGTGAAATCATGGTAAACTGGCGACATGACTGCCATGAAGTACCTTAAATTCAGCTTAAACCTTAAAGTCAGATTAAACTGTAAAGTCAGCAAGTAGCCCCGGGGACACAGACTTGTAAGCGGTTCTTCAGATCCAGATCTGTACGTTGTTCCTTTCATTAAGGGATTTTACCTTTAAGTGCCTTGTTGAATACACTTCAAGCGCCTTACTAAAATAATGAAATATCCCAGTCTATAAATGTTCAAAGCTTTAGTCGTTATTTATGTGTCATTTATATATGAACATTTATATATGTATTATATATATTTATGTGTTAACAATGACAGTTTTAAACAGCAGGGATATTAACGGTACAAATTAATTTGTTTTCACTCCAAAAGTAACTAAATGTATCTATCAATTAAATTTTACTAGGTTGTTTGGCAGATACGATGTGTGCATCAATGTAGACTCCTCCCATTCGTGGAGCCAGATATAGGGCCTATTAATTTAGGCAGGTTGGGACAGGAAACTTGCATGAAGTGTCTGTAAGGACCAATCGAGGACTTGAACTTGCATCTTTCTGGTCACAAGTGCGGTTCGTTAGTGAGAGCGGGAGGAGAGGCGGAGAGAAAGAGTTAGTGGCGAGGGGTGTGTGCCTTCTGTCACAGATTTACGCATTAATCCGGGCAGCTGGACACTAAACGCACTGGAAGCTCCTCTCGTCCCGACCCCCCTACCACAGTACCCCATCAGCAATCCCAACTGAGCTAAATGCACGGGCAGAGCTCAAAATTCAGCTTGGTTAACACACAGGGTCCGCCATGGCCCTCCTCTCCACTTCCTCCACATCCACACGCCTGATAACAGCGACCTCATATGCCGGCAGCAACAGATGATGGGGCAAATTACATATTTACCACCCATCCACCACATTGCGTCAGCGGAGGCAATTCGCAATGAAAACACGGGTGACCCCAGCAATAGACGACAAACGTTTCCAGACGGCCAATAAACCCCCCCTCTGATCCACAATAAAGAAGGAGCGGTCATAATTAACTTGAGCTCCCTGTCTCCAGTAGCCCAGGTAAAAACCAACAGCTTGAATATGTTTGTATAAAAATTAATTCAGGTCGAAAGTACATATTTGCCTCCGATGACTGTTAAACAAAGCAGGAATGGCAGGGGGACGATTGCATTGTGAAGAAAATATAATCCAAACCTCCCAACTATACAGGCGTGAAGGTGATCGCTACACCGTGAACCATCGGTCTGTATATTGCGCTCGTTTAAAATCCCGGTATTGTTATCTATGCAAATGGTCAAGACTCCAGCACTTTATGGAACTTAATGTAGTACAGTGCAGTAGGATGGCAAACATTTATGCTGGTCGTGCTGTACTTTTGGAGCGACGGAGTCCATGTGAAAACCATAGATCAACATAAACAGGACTACGGAAAAAAGGGCAAACATCCAGGGCTTTTATACATGATAAGAAATAGCGGCGTTGCGATAAACGTTACTAGTTAGAAAACCCCGTTCAGTTTTAGTTGATTCCTGCCGCGTAGTATATTAAAAGTGGCATCGTCGTTATTTTTAAACGCACGGAAAGACAGTGTTCCTGCCGGACAATGATATGAGAAAAATACCGGTGTTGCTAATTTTGTTCAGCGGTGCAGTTTTATTTTTCACGTTCGTGATTTGTCTATGGCATGTAACACTTGCTGCATATACAGGTGAAACGCGCGCACCTTGATCTGATTATGCATTATTAGTAGGTCTTTGCATCCAGAGGCTTGAGTAGCGGAAAAATGGATACCTAGAGCGCAAATGTTCAAAGCTGTGTTATTAACCTAATTAATTCCCTCCGTCAAACTAAAGGACTATTAAATCAGAGGCGTGGCGGTGCGGTGTTTTACCTCGTCAGGGTTCATCAGTGCAGAATTTGAATGGGGTTTAAAATTCGTGCCAGAATACGAAATTATAACTTCATTCATTTTCTGAAGCCCATGGCAATCCTTTTTAAATAAGTAAGTCATAAGCTTGCAGCCGTATGTTATCTGAAAACCAGTATAATGAGGCGTATGGAAAAAAAACGAAAACCATAAATAAAGTGACGTTTAATATTTGCATTTTTCACGTCTTGGGTGGTTTTATGGAAGCATAATGCATATCCATATTCTTATTGAGATAAAAAGCGAGATCGAATGAATCAATCATTCAGCTTTAAAAGCGAGGCGAGTCCGAGCAGAAAGTGCGCGTTTTGTTTTCTGTGTGTTTTCGTTCTTTTGAGGTCACCTTGCGGCCTGATCTCTCAAGTTCAATAGCTGCTCACAAAAAAATAAGCAATAACCGGAAAAAAAATGAGAACCAGAAGTGGGAGCAGACAGGCGGTGCAGAGGCGGATTACCACCTCATCTGCAGATATATTTACATTTCTGGGCCCTGGGAGGTGAATTCACCTGCATTTCTTTGAAGTGGACTTTCCCCGCCCAACTCCTGCTGTAAAGGAATGTCAGAGTGCCTTTGTACCTTCGATTAGGAAGGCCCTGGAGGGAGAGAGGTTCCAGCAGCTCTGTGGCTATGACCTCAGAAAGTGGCTTGTACAGAACAAGCCCAGTAGCTGAACAGTTAAGAAGTTACTCTGAGAACCAAGAGACAGTCAGTCCTCATCTCCCAAGTGTCTGTCTTTTTTGCATTCCTGAGGAAGCCTGTTTTAATTAGATTTTTAAATATCCGTCTCTATTACTGGTATTAATATGTGATAGAATGTGATTGTGTTGGCTATATTTTGTCCATTCGCTGCCATTTCCACATAGCAATGCACAGCAGTAGAAAAAAAAGCTGAAGGCGAAATTGGAAAGAAAAATGTTTTTGTCCGGTAACAGGCCATAACGCTGTCGCCCCGGAGACCCTCTGACACATAAACCCTAACCTTGCCAAACTCACAAGTGGTCGACATGTGACAAATTGGCCCCTCCCCTTCCCCCGGCACGGCGTGTAATCATAATCAATGACTCGCGCAACGTTTCCGAAGTAACAGATCCAAGACTTTGTCTGTAGAGCGTAAGAGTTCGGCTGGGGGGCCCTTGGCCGGAGTGGCCCTTGGCTGTGCCCTGAACAGATGTCCACAGGGGGCTTCATTTGCCCACTCTTTTCATTTACTTAACAAACAAACCTTCTCACTCAGTGTGCTTATTTTTCGGGCCAGCGCAGGGGGAGTAATACGACTCCCAGAGACAGATCACATGGCCTGTGACCGTCAGAGCCTGCCGAAGGAGGTGGGTTTGGACAATCTAATGAAATCTAACCAAAATATTGTCGATGAGCTAATTTCCTATGTGGTGCTGGAGAAGCGTGTGTGTGTGTGTGTGTGTGTGTGTGTGTGTGTGTGAAAGGCTTGCAGAGACCCACAAGCAACAGGCTGGGAGTTTGTCCCAGGGCTCCAGTTACAGCTGGCTACATTCTCCTTCCTGGGCCATCCCATGGATCCTGAGGCCAGCGAGGCTTTTCCAGAGGCCTGGAGAGGCTGCCGTGACAACGGGCTGACGTCCACCTGCTCCTCCACTCGGTAAGGTACCCCCGTATCTGTCAGGACTGATGGAGCCGTGGTCCACGTCGCCAGAAGGAGGCGATGTGGAAACCATACAGACACCGGTACGTCGGCCATGTCACCAAAAAGAGCAACAAAGAGGAAATGTGTTAATATACAAAGAAACAGTCAGAGCTTTTAAGAGCGGATACGAAATTCCACCTTAAACAAATGTCCCGGTCATTTCCTTGACGTAAACGTGGAATAACAAAAGTGAGAACCTTAGAAAATGAGCTTCCTGTCTGTCTAAATGAATTTGTGACTCGCCAGTCACCATGCTGCATGGTGGCTTAGCGATTAGGTCTGTAACCTCAGGATTGGGGATTTGAAACCCATCATTAAGTCCAGCCAAACGTGTATTTGCACAGGTTTCCTGCTACAGTCCAAAAGCATGTGTCTAGATCAGTGTTTCCCATCCTGGTCCTCAGGGACACACAGATGATCCGCGTTTTTGTTCCCTCCCAGCTCCCCGGCCCCTGAGGACCAGATTGGGAAACACTTGTTTAGATGAATGAACGTCTCTAACGTTTGCATCATATCTGTGATTGACTGACACCCTGCGCCCGATTCCCAGTCCTCTGCTTCCTGGGACAGGCCCCATGCTCACAGTTGCTGTTTTTTTGTTTTCCTCATCCACAATTTTGAAATCTCTGCTCCTCCATCCATACAGACCCACAGTAATGGCTTCTAATTTCATTTCCGAAACGGCTTTTCAGTGGGGCTGTCCGGCTCCGTGCCGATTGGCTCTCTTTGTGCCAATCAGCAGAAGGGGGTCGGCATCAGCCAAGGACCCAAAGCAAAACAAAATAACAGGAAAAATGGAGGCCAGTTCACCTGTTTTCGGAAAACAGCGTTTTCGTTGGGGTTTGTGCTGCCCGCACGGTAAGTGACTTTACTTCTCACGTATCTAGACCACCCATGATTCCTTGGGCTGCCCCCCCTCCCCAGGCACAAGATTGAGAGCATAAATAAAGTCAGGGCAAGAGAAGGGAGTTGGGGGGTGGGGGGTCAGTGACAGGACTGGAATGAGCTGCCAAACCGCGTCCGTTCATCAGATTCTCTCTTCAGCTTCAAGAAACAACTCAAGACCTACATGTTCCAGGAATTCCTCTACTAGCCTGATGCCTCTTTACGTTCCCTGAATGTTCTTATTGCACTTCTCTCCCTGATTAGTCTTATTCGCTTCCCGCTTGGTTAGAAGCTGTTGTGCAGCTCCCGCTCCCATACTGCTTACACGTGTACCTGGACTTTCACTGGAGGATCAGCCGAGCTGCACTCCTGCCGATCGCCTCCCTGACAGCCGTATGTTTCTAATGTGCTGTTTGTCTGACTTGCACATCACTTTTGGACTAAAGCATCTGATAAAAAAATGTAAATGTGATGTAAGGATGGTATATAATTGTGACATCGCAAGGTGGAAGATATATGCGTATTAAAAATTCCTTCAGTATGTGATTACTTGTGTGGATTTCTGTGTGTGTCTTGTGATGGACAGGCCCCAACCCCCCCCCCCCCCCAACCCCACATCTGCTGACTGGGATAAGCTCCAGCCCCCTCCACTGCCTTCTTGTGGACATGCAGTTGGAAAATGGAATGATGTATGTGTGGATGGATGGATGGATGGGTGGATGGATGGATGGATGGATGGATGGATGGAATACTGAGAGGATGCAGACTTCAGTTGTTTGACCAGTGTCATTTACAAACGGTACCTGATGCTTAGCTTCTAACTCTTATATAACACTCCTCAGTCAGTGCTCTTGAATTCTCCCTGCCAGTGCTTTCGAGTCGTGTTGTCTCTATCAGTTTAATAAGGTTACTTGACAGGTTATTGCCGGGTGTGGTCTTCCTTTCTTACCATGAAACAGCTTGAGATGTACAGGCCTGAAGTTCACATTTATGTGCTTGCTTAGCAGTTACCTTCGTCCGAAGCAGCATACGAGTGACGTAGACGGTTTATCACAAGGCTGACATACTGTAGCGAGGGCCGTCTTATACAAAATGCAGCCCTTTCCTGCACCAGGAGTCACACGTCTGTCGACCAGCTTCTTGGGCGTTAATCACATTATTAGATTAATACTGCATGTACATGAGTAATAATAAAAAAGATGGATTTCGTTTGCATTGCGCTTTTAAGGAACCCAAAGACACACATTTTATTATATTAGTATAAAGCCTGACATCATGTATGTTTTCACAATGTATGTAGTGTTTTACAATAAATGTGTTATTTATAGGGTAGTGTCATTGGTGCTAGAGTTACAGGTTCAGATGACTGTATAAATGCTTCTTGGAAGAGCTTCTTTCCTGATGTAGGTGTGCTTTGCCTTAGGCAATGTGTGTGCTGGAGCTGCGTCTAAGAGGAGAGTTTTTTGTTGGAATGAATGAACGAAGAGCTGTGGGGGGTCCTCTTAGATATCCTCTGTGCTATGTTGGAAAGCACAGGGACTGCATTTCTGAAATGCTGTGTGTGCCTCAACATTTTACCAGAATGTTCTTACAATGTCCCACATTCCACAGTATTAGTCAGTTCCACATTTAGCCGTATTCAAGACATGTCAAGATGTGTCAGCACTTCACCGGGCCCCTCCCTCGCTTCCCACCTCTTCCCCTCCCTTCCTTCTGTTTACAGTAAACACTTTCCCCGTACGATTGCCGTTTGAAGTGTTATCTGCTGAGCGATCGGTGTGGAAAAACCCTCTGCTTTAACTTGCGCGGCCCAAAGGATCAAGGCATTGGATTGGCGGTAATGAGGCCCATTAGCCTCCCACTAAAGCCTGGAGCAATCCGCGGAATGCTGTCATGCCAGACAATTAGGGACAGCTACGCGTGGGAGGGAAATCTTTTAAGAGTTGCCGTTCAGGTGTTTGGAATTAGCGCATATGCGATCAGGTGCAACCAACAAGCACCAACCTGGACTTCAGAAGCCTTTAATAGTGCAAAGGTAATTAATCACATCCGTGTCACGGGAAAATATAGCCGTAATTTAACCGAAGGCTGAAGGTCACGGGACGGTTTCAAAAGCTATTCCCAGTGCTGGAAATTGGAGGGGGCAGGAAGCAGCCAATCAGATTGCCCTGCTGAGGTGGTGATGTAAGCAGAACTTCTTGAGGCTGGGGGCGGATGGAAGGTCACACCTGGGAAGCCAGATCCCTGGATGATAAAGCCAATGACACATGACGTGGTCAGATGGACAAAAGTAAACCCCCCCACCCCAGCTACACCCCCTTGTCAGGTACCATAACCCCAATGCCTGTGATTCTCACCACCAATTCCTTTGAGAATCTCATTCGAGGGGGCTAGAGGGAATAGATCCTCCATTACCTGTGGGATGTAATGTGGTGTGGTAGTGACCCTCCCCACCTTTCCCTTTGACTGTGGTTCCTGAGGTATCCAGCTCTTTGAGGGTGGATCCCCATCTCTTCTATGCCACCCAAGGACGAGCTGGATCTGAGCACACGGTCCTATCTGTTGGCCTGATGATGATCCTCCACTCCTCTACTCATCGGCCGGAGCCAACGTGCCATACAGTGATGCATTTGTGTGTCCTTGTTCCCTTTCTGTCACCCCCTGCAGATCTTGCAGGTTAATCCAAAGTCAAACACGGTAGGCGACAGGTTATCAGAGCCAGAGAAGAATCGACATGCGCCGGGCTTCCTAACTTCTGTATCACTGACGATGGGACGTCTGTTCTCCTGTGTTTACTGCCGTGCGGTCAAAGGACTTTTACAGACCGGGAGCCGCCAGTGTGGCTGCATCAACCGCCTCGACTGCACTGGTTAGGCGAAGTGAAACAAATCTCGTTATTCCAGTTGAGGTAGGACGTCTAGGGAAGTGTCAATAATGATCATTAACTGAGCAGGGAGCTGGGGTACAGTTAGACCCCGTGTTGAATTTTATGGTGTGTATATAGTGGTTTCCGCATCAGGTGGGATAAACCGACTGAGGATGACATAAGTCTCCAGGTGGAAAACACGGATCTGGCAGCTACAGCAGGCTGAGAACGGTGCTGCCATCTGATTGGGTGGCTACCTCAAAGGTGCTGGAGTGATTTACACCCAAAATCCTACAGCATTCATGTGCATACTCAGAACCCGGCTTCTCCCAGTCTCACTCTTCACCCCTCCATCTCTTCCCCTTCTCCCACTTGTTCTTTATTCCTCTCCCCCAAGAGAAACGAAACCCTCCTCTCGTTAGAGACTCCACAAGGCCCTGTCGACATGCCCGTAAGATAGTAGAGCAAAAATAGAAACAGCGGAACATTCCTACGCTCTGTACGAGGAGTGCCATGTTTTATCCTTATTTTAAATTGTGTAATATCTCATGCCTCACGCTCTTAAAGGACCAGCAGTGGCGATGTGGCATTACACTCGGCCAAAGAAGTCGCCATGGCAACCTGACCAAGACCCCGGACACAAATTTTAGCTACTGCGACATTTTTGTAAAAAAAAAATGCGGGTGTGCTGCTACAATGCCGGTACGAACACTGAGCGCTGTGTTTTTTCTGACACCGGCCACTAAAACCGACGTGTTTCCATAGATATTTCACTCGCTCTTCCCCCGAGGCGCAGGGACGGCGGTGCAATAACCGAGCACCGAGCAGGTGCCCCCGGCGAAGTCATTGAAGGTCTTCAGATTTATGAAGGCTTCTTGGCTCCTCTTCACTTTCCACCGCATCACGATAGCCGACGAGTATCAAACAAACGAAAACATTCACGGCAGCTCTGTGGAACACCGTGGTGAAAAGCCACTCTGACGTAAACCCTACATTCAGGTACCGTATTACACGCGCTGTTTTTGCAGTTCCTGTATTCTGGGAATCCTCCCCATATCTCTGCTGTTTGCCTGTTGTACTGTGGTCCTGCTGGAATGTTATTTTGTGCTGCTATATACCTTTATATGGACGGCATAAGGAAAAGGCCCACTTGACTTGACTGAGCTGTCTGGCTGTCCTGGGAAAGCACTAGTGAGAATGTTCTCCACACTAGAGCTCTGTCATGTCATATTTTCTTAGATAGGTGGCGACTGTAGGTTAAACTGGACAGCAATTGCACCCTTTGAAGGAGGAACTCGACCTTTAACAATTTTGCTTAAAAATGCTTGTTAAGTGAAACAACGTCCTGGCATGACAACGTTAAATCACAGGAAAACCGCCAGCTGACTGTGGGCTTTTGACCTCATAGTTTAAGGGCTTAGGGATGCATCCTCAAACGACGTCTCTTAAGCTCTACTGCTTCGGTACAAATTTCCAGCCACACAAATGGTCCAGGCTTTATTTGTCACTTTTTATAAAAGTGTATATTGCTTCTAGTAAAAAGTTTATATCCCTTTTCTGTAAATGTCTCCCGAGTGACTTTGCAGCACAAAAAAATGAGAGCCTCATAGCCCCCCCTGCCCCCAGCCTCAGATATGATGATTATACACTGACTTTAATAAGCAGAAGCCACGACCTCTGACACCTGGGCTCCCCCCCCCGGGCACTTGTGTAAAGTAAATGGCCAACAGCTACTCAGGGTACAGCACTTGAGGTTTAAAGGGACGTGCAAAGCTGCCCATACCTGCAGTTTGCGAGGTATCAAATCCCTATTTACATTTGTATTTACTCTGGAAAAATCCCACGATCAGCGACTCATATAAACTGATCTTAAAGATCAGTGCTACATAACACAATTTCTAAAACTGACACACCCCAAAAATGTTTTGCCCGCACCACGCCTCCGAATTGCTTTGCTGGGCTTGACACGGTGCTGTCAATTCTTCTTTCATTGTTGCTGATTTTTTTGACTAAGCCCAACGGAGGAGAATCCAACATCCAGCCAAATAGTTTGAAACACATTCTATAGCCTGGAAACGCCAAGGAAAGAGGCTCCGTTGCGCTGTGGCATCACACACAGACGTGATAAAAGGACACACGCATATCGAATGTAACACACCCGCACGGTTACATCAGACAATGACTCAGCCATCACTTCCAATTAAAGGATGATGACCAAGACTGTCAAAGCTTCTTTGTGGTGAACCAGGTCATTAAGAGCGGAAAGAAACGAGTGTTTCAGAGTTTATTTGTAGTACCAACAAACTTTGGTAAATTAGCGAATTTCAGCATTTGAAATGCACTCTCAACAAGGTGTCAATGAACTTGTAACAAATAAATAGCAGAGTTTCTCCTGTACAGCTTGGTCGAAACAACAAAACAAAAAGAAAAAAACTAGTTCAATCTTATAATTCCATAAAATGACATACAAGGGAATTATATCTATGAGTTTACTGTACTACTTTACACAGAGATTTAAAATTTCTCCTTTTTAAATAAAGCTTTTCACTTTCTAAAGTACCGTCTGATGAATGTTTCATTTAAATAAATACAACATTGTTTTTTCGTTTTTTTTTCTACATGCTCTAGCATTTTGGAAACATTTCCAATTATATACACTGAAATGACACTACATAACCTCCACAATTATTTGATTATTCTTTTTTTTTTTACCTTGTATCATTCGTCTTTTTCATATCGTACATCATTAGGGTTAAAACTAGAAATCATCTAATGTTTATGCAAACGTTATATAAAATAGGGAATGTGTTTCCAGAATCCACAACAGTTGAGCCTTTAACCATTTTTTTCTTTTTTTGAGTTTAAGGGTGACACAATAATGGCAGAGTCATGCACTGTGTGTGAATGAAGCAGAATTCATAAGACCAGTCAGAAATCTGCGTTGCCGGTTATGGGAATATGCGTCTCTGTGAGGGAGTTGAAAAAAAAGGAGGGAGATCTCATTTGGAGAATGATATACAAATATCTTACAGAGATTTCTATAAAAATGTATCTGTCGGGACCCGTGCCCCACGCGTGCTTCTCTACAAATGGACACGCATCCTCGATGTATCTTAAATGTATCTTAAAGGCAGTGAAGCTCATTGGGCTTTCCCAACATTTGGTTAGTCCATAGAAGAGCTTGTTCTTCCGTGTCACCCTCCCCCGTGTGACCTAGATCTCCTCTCATCTTGTCTCGAAACGAAACTGGGCTCCACAGTCTTGCATCATCGATTCTGCCCGCAGTCGCTTTCATGAGGCGAAGTAGGAGCTCTGCATGGAGTAGAGCCGGTCGATGGGGTTTCCCACCCGTGCCTGCAGGGAGCCGACCTCAGACGATGCCATGAAGCAGTCGCTCAGGCTGGTTAAAGACGTATCGCTGTCGATGTCGTGGAAAATGTCATTTCCTGTTTTTTTTTTCCAAAACAAAAACAAAGGTAAGTCAATTTATGGACTCCCCCAAATACGAAACAGAAGACATGACATCAAAAATGGCGTCCAGACAATAGTTCAGTTATGGCCAGAGGCTGCATTGCCAGTCCGTAACAGCACTATAAATGTTTCGTTCCTCTTTACAACCTCCGGATTAGCACCTAGAAACACGGAAGATTCTAATTGCATTTCATGGTCAGATAATCAATAATGTGAAGCGTAACGTGACATGAAAAGTTGATGCAGGTCCTGTTGAAAAGTCCCACAAAAAAAACGTCACCAAGGTCACTCCTGGGACCAAGAGGGGCCATTAACTGGGAGTGTTTAAGTTTCCTCAGAGGAGCAAGAGGCTTTATTACGTTTTGCTGGATCCAAATGACACCCTTACATCAGGACGCTGACAGTTTGATGATGCGTACATTTTTAATATGGTCGCCGCGCTACCGCTTTCATCCTGGTGCTAATAAAATTATGGCAGAAGGGGCGCAGAGAGTGGCCATTTCAGCACTGAGCGACACAGGGCTGGGGGGAAAGACCCTCACAGACGTGGCAGAGGAACAGTGGGGTCCATCCGCATGCTGTCTACCTGTGGCAGCTAGATGCGAGCGGCTAATACTAAACATTAATGCTAATATTAAAGGTTTAAGGTGCGGACCATTGGAGATGCAACGAAAACTGTTACGGAATCATCAAGTAATAAAACTGCGTGCTGTGTAGGTAAAGCATATCATATATCGAAAGATCTACGTAAATAAAGCCTATTGTTATTATATTATTACTCTGTTTCCACTCATCTGATACAGTATATATGATAAAATGTGCATAACCAATATACATTGCATATTTCGATGGCATACACTGATACTCGATACCAGGCACAGGTATCAGAGGCTCAGTGTATCTTAGCCTCGTGTCTGGTTTCAGTGACCCTTTATTCAGGGTTCATGACTTTCTGAAATAAATGCCTGAGGAAAAAGTTGCATCTGAGCCGCAATGAAACCCCCCCCCCGCCCCCCCCCCCACCCAGTGCTGGAGGATCGTCCTGCTTTTAATCTCCTACTCCGACTTCCCACAATTCCGCTGGCTTTAATTCGGCTCGCTGCAGATATACCCGGCGCCCTTGTGGCATAACGGACAGTAGCAGGCGTGAAGGATCGCCAGGACTGGCGCTGTGATGGCGAGCATGATGAAGACGTTGATGAAGATCACATGTGCAGGATCTGGTTCATTTCCTATAGTGAGTCCTATGTCTGCTGTTGAAGAGTATGTGTGCGTGCCTGTGTGTGTATGTGTGTGTATGTATGTCCGTGCACATGTATGTGTGTATGTACGTGCGTGTCTGTATGTGCGTGCATGTGTGTGTGTGTGTGTGTGCGTATGTCTGTGTATGTGTGTGTGTGTGTGTGTATGTGCATGTGTGTGTGTGTTTCCACAAACACCCTGCCTGCTGGGGAGTGGGATGACTCTTCTCACCATATGGGTTCATGTGGTCTCCGGGCATTTGTGGGGGGGTGAGACCCTGCTGGAAGGGATCGGTGCTGTAGCTGTTCTGGTCCATAGGCACCAGCTGCTGCTGAGGGGGGGCCAGTGGCGTGTACGACCCCATCATACCCTCCATGCGACTGGAGATTGCATCTGCGGAACGGCAAACGGGGCTGTCAGTGGCTCCCAAACCGGCCCAACTCCTGCGGCTCCTGGCTCTCTACACCCCCCCAGTGATCCAAGCCGCGTGCTAATGTGCGGAGCACTGAGCCACCACCGCGGTACAACTCCAACGCCCTAAACTCGGCACAAAAACTCTCCCCGCACCGCATTCAGCTTAATTACTAAAAATTAATTACGCATGCAAAATACAAACTGCATTATGATGGATTAAATGTAACTTGGAAAAACTCTGAGGTTTTATCTAATGATAATATCCCATAATACGCTGCATTACAACAGCATTTCACTGACTGGTGGCATGACTGATCACATGACTGCCGTCCTATCTCATGCTGTACCATGTGACAGGAGGCCAGCCAATGAAATTCCTTGACACGTACCTTGACCGAGCCTCTGAGTGTTCTGCTGTTCCTGCTGCTGCTGCTGTCTCCTTGCCAACTTCTTCATCTGAAAAGAAATGAAACGGCGTTATTCACTCTCGCCGCGACTCGGCAGCGCAGATTTCTTGGAAGTGCGAGCCAGAGATCTGCTGCGTGCTTAACTTACAGTGAACTATAGACACAGATTTGACTGTGATCCATCACACAAAACCTTTGTTTTTTTTAACAGAGCAGGAGATGGACAGAGCCAGTAGCTTAACTAGTAGATTTGCCTCTAAGTAGCACACGGAGCTTTTAGTGCTGATCACGGCTAATCCGGACTGTCCGTGTCACACACTCCCGAGCCGGCTGGGTCCTCACCTTGGCCCTCTGGTTCTGGAACCACACCTGCACCACCCGCACGCTCAGGCCCGTCTCCGCTGCCAGGGTCTCCCTCACCTGGGAGAGAGGAGACAAGGCAGAACTTCAGCCTATGGGCGGAACCAGAGCCAAGGTCCAATTAGCATTCCTGTGTGCGATGGTCCTGTTGATATGTCTTTCGGGGTGGCGGGGGGGGGGGGGGGGGGGGGGGGGGGGGGGGGAGTGCAGAACTGGCACTTTTAGAGGTGGTCGGGGGGGGGGGGGGGGGGTTCCAAGCTAACACTGCAAGGACCTACCAACAAAGCCACTCATTCAAACATCAAGGGTCAGATTAAAAGCCCCCCCCCCAATCCCCCGTAAAAAAAAAAAACACTGTGCCTTCTTTATTCAAAATAGCGAGATCCTCCGCATGAAGCCTTTTCAAATATCTCTTTTCAGCCACAGTATTTTCGCAGACTATTACCCCCCTCTGTTTTTATAATTCCCCCCCCCCCAAATAAAGGCCCGTTGTCCGGCTGGATGCTACGAATGCCCCGACAATGCTCACGTCCCAGCTAGTATACAGACCTTGAGTTACATACTTTAGCAGCTTAGCAGTGTTTGGTAACCGGCGTCACGTGCGGCCTTGTCCCCCCCCGACAGTCACCTTACGGCACGGCTTGGAGGACACCTCGAAGGACGCCTTGAAGGCACGTCTCTGCTGCGTGGTCAGGATAGTACGCGGCCGCTTGGGACGCCGCGGGTCCTTGCTGTCCTCGCCCCCCCTTGCCCTGGCCCCCCCGGTCCCTTCTCCGGCTTCACGTCCAGGTCCTCGTCGTCACTCTTCTCTGCATGGGGGAGGGACAGTCTGTCAGATTCCTGCTGTCCCGTGTCCATATGGGGGCACCGTGTGGATCAGTGGATTAAATCACTGTACCTGTGATTGGACTGTTTGCAGCACCAGCCCCGCCCTTCAGCAAGGCCCTTAATCCCCCCCCAATCCCCCTTCCCAAAAAAAAAATGCTCCAGCCCTGCTGGATAAGTGGCCGACCCTGTACTCAAACTCCGCCCTTCACTCATAATTGTGTTTGTGGGTTATGTATATATTATATTTTGGGGATCAAAAAGGTGCTGCCCTGTCTGCACTTATGATGTTGCTCTGTCTTTGTCCTGCTCTGTGTGGCACCATGGTCCTGGAGGAACGTTATCTCATTTCTCTATATACTGTGTGTATGGTTGAAATGACAATAAAACCTACTTGACTTGACTTGAAATGTCCCCACAATGCGATAAAAACCTGTTATTTTGACGTTGTGGAGACCATTTCTTCAGTCACCACAAGGGGAAACTAAATTTTATTAAAATCTGTGACTGCAATCAAAAAACTAATAATGTCAATGTGCTTAGCTACCTGAGAGGATGCAGCCACCCTGAAAGGCCCTTTGTATCGCTATCAGACTTGGCTCTGATACTCAGTCATCAGTATTTATCTGGAGCAGCAACACGGGTCATTAGATAGACCGCGAACGGCGACTTTTAAAATATGTATGTCTGTCTCCAGATATACCAGCGATAATAAATCATATCGCTAAACTGTATCGCTCCAAATCACAGATAAGGAATGGCAAAGATATCCGACGAATCTGGGAAGCTGTTTGCAGTACAGTCCACCTGATTGGTCTGGATACGCGGTGAAACCCTGCAAATACCAGTCAGTCGTGTTCTGGAACAGCCCCAAACAGCAGAGCGATGTTTACTGGGTGTTTTTGCCAGAGGAAACGTCTCCATTCTCTGTAACCCTGACAGACGAGCGTGTAACTCTCTATATACATACAGTGCCAGTCAAAAGTCTGGACACACCTGCTTTTCACGCATTTGTCTCCATTTTAGCTGTTGTTCACCTTAAAGTAAAAGGCCTTGATGCAATGGAGTAATACATATCAAGTGTTCAACATCTCAGAATATTCTCGATCTTTAGACTCTTCAAAAGAGCCCTCTTTTGCTTCGATGACATCATTGCAGACTCTTGGCATTCATTCCTCCAGCTTCCCGATGTGACCACCTGGAACGCTTCTCCGACAGTCCTGAAGGAGCTTCCACAAGTTCTGGGTGCCCATTGGCTACCTGCTCTTACTCTTCAAACCATCTCATCCCAAACCAGCTCTGTAGGGTTTAGGTCGGGGGATTGTGGGGGGGCGGGGGGGGGGCAGGTCATCAGTCCACGGGAGTCATCACTCCGCCTCTGTCCATTTTCACAAGATAATACTTCCTGCATTACCTCCAGGTGTGCTTAGGTCCTTATCTGTGTATTTCTTTTTCCGCATCTGTCATGCTGACTGTAATAAACACGATGAATTTCCTAACTTCAGGTTGGCCGCGGAACGTAAAATCAAGCCGCCGAGCTGCGATAGGAGGCGGCCCGGAGCCAGCAGGGCGCTGTTAACCGCACGCCCGGTTACCGTGCCGAGGGGCGTTACTCACACACCAAGTGCTGACACACTGCTTTATTTGGTACATTGTTCTCGTAAATCACTCATCCGCTGTGTTCCAGATTGAAGCGCTTACGCCCCGATTCATCCAAACATCACTGGAAGTTTAGGTGGCTTTGTCGCTATTGTGTAGGAGACCCTTCCTGGGGTCTTTAATGTGCGATTTCTGGGCCGGGTAAAATTCTGAGCATTAAATCTATACGCTCTTGTCTGCGCTAATCTTTGGGGACCACATCCGACTGCTCCTCAGCCAACTCGCCATACACAAAGAGCATATTTCATTACAACATCACAGCCAAACCTGATGTCATTTCCGAGGTCCTCCCCATGCACCCCCTCTTCCAAGAAACGAAAAAAGAAACCCAGAAAACATCCGTGCCTGAAAGAGGCCAGAAATAAACCTATATTCCCTAAATATGACACACTAGCAAATAGACAGTTTTGACAAATTCGCCTCTGGTGGATGCGGGACCAGATGGAGGCGACGTATAGTGCTGGCGGGATTCTGGGACCGGAGGGAGCAGAATTGGACGGCTCCCGAAAACGAGGGCCAAATCACGAGCCTCCACTTACTCACTGTGATCTACTGATTTAATTTTTCCCCACTAAAGAGTCGAATGAATTAGGAAATGTCAGCCAGCCCCCCCCCCCCCCCCACCCGCCTTGAGATGATTTGGTGAGAAAGTCCCATATTAAGCCTCACACTTCTTAAACGTAGACGACTCCCTGGCGGCATTTAATATCCACTCACAGGTGAATGGGGGGCTGGGGGGTGCTGACGTGGGCCATGCCGGGGGAGGGGGGGGCAGAGTACTCACCCGAGTCGGAGTTTTCGGGGCTGACGGAGCTGAGCAGCTCCTTCTCCTTCTCGTAGTCGCTCTTGCACAGCAGCTGGCCGTCCTTGAGCACAAAACTCATCGCCTTTGCACAGCTGCCGCTCGCAGACGCAGCAACAGAAGCAGCCCAGGTGGTAGACGCACTCCAGGGCGCGCATCACCATCTCGGTGGGCGCGATCCTCTCCAGGCAGCCGCTGCACTTGGCTGCGAACAGCCTGTCCAGAGAGAGAGAGCGAGAGAGAGAGAGAGAGAGAGAGAGAGAGGGAGGAGAAGCCTGGTGTTATACAGGGCCAAATCAGGCCAAATCAGGTGAGCAACCCTAATAACCCCAATAATCATCAGCACCATTTACCAATATAACCCCCTGCACCATGTGACAGGAATCCAGCCAATGAAACGATGTCTCTCATGCCCCAGACCACCGTATCTCTCCGTCCATACTGTCCCCACTCCCCAGAGCTGACCCCCAAATTTTCTCCAAGTACATATGCCCAAAGCTGTATTAGCTCCTGTAGCTCAACAAGTAGAGCATTGCGAGAAGAAACACGAAGGTCATGGGCTTAAAACCCTATGATTGCACAAGAATTTGAACCATTCCACTGCAGTTCACTTAGGATAGAAGTGGCAGGCAGCTGTTGTTTCTTTCCCCCTGTTTTGCAAAACTCCAAATAAAGTCGCTGCTCCATCATATACAGATTCGTTCGCGTCCTGCCTGGAGCTACGCTTACCGCTGACAAACCGAGCTCTGTGTCAAAGATAACCAGTCCCTCAGGATTTTAACGTAGCTCTTTGCTAATGCAGGTACAAGCAGTATTTCAGTTACTTCAGAAATACGACTTTTAATATCTTTTACGCAACATTGTATTTCAACCGCACGGGTATTTTGAATTCCGTAATTAAACAAAATGAAATTCACACTTCGCATCTAACGTGTATTTCACCAGTTTCCGTGTCCAATATGCTTTTTCAGTGCATGCGAATTGAAATATTTGCTTTAATTACTTTTGTGCGCTTTGTCATTTATGTATCCGGGGCTTTGTGAAATGGGCGCGTTTAATTTTTAATGAAGCTCAGTGGTTTGTACAGGCATGTATTACATCAACCTCTTTTTTTTTTCCCTCAAACATCGTTTAGTCCTTGGCCCCGGCACGTAATCAAAAGAAAAGCTGCAGCGAGACTTCGGTGTTATGTTGAGGGATTGCGGGGTTCCTGTCATCTGTGCTGGAACCCTGTCAGACTGTCCGTCACCGGGAGTTTCGGGGGGGGCCTGCGGGCGCGATCCTTAGCCGCCTCTTTGACAGCAGCTCATCTGTGAAACGGCCCCACATTAGCCGACAACGCCCCAGCGACGCCAAGGCGCGAGCTTCTGGCAGCGACGCAACGGGACCCTCCCAGCTTCTGCAGGGGTGGCTCTCGGCAATTTGAGACGCTCAATTTGCATTGCCTCAATAGCAGCGATAACAACACTGCACACCTCCGCCTCGGCCCCCCTCCCTCTTCCTCCCTCATTCCGACACCCTCTCTACTTGGCGCGGCCGTCCGATGTTCTTCTGCGGTTTCGCTGAAATGTTCTAAGACGCTGCAAACGCGAATGCATGTCATGCTCATCACATTTACTCTCCCATACCAACAAAAAAACAAAGCAGAGAATTAATTTACAGGAGTTTTTTTTTTTTAATAGGAATGTGGCACAGATTCATGTGGTACCAGATTACATTCTTTTGTGGAATTAGTGTATCAGAAAGTAAATAAACTTTTTCTTCACAGTTCCAGGAGCTGTAAGAATTTTCCAACCAGATTATTGTACTGCTGGCTATATCACAACAGTGAAACGATATGCCTACCTGAGGATAATAGCATGCACAGGTAAACCGAGCCCCCATGGGTCAGACAGGGGGTGGGCAGGGACACATTCCAACAAGAAACCTCCCACCCAAACTTGGGATGCCAGCCGTACCGTTTGCCATGACTGCCCCTTGCCTGATGACCTGCTTGCTATTTTCCCTTGCTAGCTGGCCCTCTGACTCCCCCCCCCCCCCCCCAGTACTACTGCTGTGTCACCATTTACTAAATCACTTTCAATTTCACACTCCAGGGGGCGCAGGTGGGCACAAACACGGTTTATGGTCCGGGGAGCATATCCCCTTGCTTTGTGGTCGCCCGAAAGCAAGGCACGTGCTTGCAAACCATATACCAGCCTCATCGTAAATCACTCCTCACTACCAAATACGCCCCCTGTAGGAAGAGAGCGGGATTGATGAGTTTTTGGCCTGAAGTGGTTTGCAGCACAGCTGCCCGGCACCTATCTATCTGTAGTTAGCATCTCGTTTATTTCAGCTAGCCGGGCAAAACGGGCCAGTTTCCGCCTGCGTCGGACCCAGGGGACGAAGATGGATCGTGCAAATATGGGGCAGATGGAGAGCACGTGCCTAACTTTTGTCATGGTAATATCATCACTGCTGCCGATGGAGAATTGATAAAGGAGCGGGTGTGAGTGTTGGTGGGTGTCTGCGTTTGTCCCATGCAATGGGCAGGGGCCACCAAACCACCAAGACAGGCCTTGCTTTTGTCCCGTTCAGCCACGTGAGCGGAATGAGATGCTCCTTCCAGGTGCCGTTTGTCAACCGTATTGTGTTTGGGGACAAAATCTAATCTTCTGTTCTTTTTTATTATTATTTATCTGTATCTTACAATGCTTAAGGGCAACAGAAAAACCAACCTTATCAGATTTGGAGAACGTAGAATTAGGGTCACTGGATGGCACCAGTAATCAAGTAGATATTACTATGTCATTATGCCCCAAAATTAGAATATCTCTCGTAACCAGAATCTATGTCCTTTTTTGTGCATGTGTGTCCGATCTGTGTGACTTTTGTATGTCCACAGGGCTTCTCAGTGACGAAGGATACGGTCAGGCACTAGCTTTGGGGAATCTGTGGGTTTACAGCGACACGTAAACACAGAAACACTTTGGAGAAGGAACAGCGGGATATAAGCACAAACAAAAAGGGAGCGTCGGTGAATGAAAGTTTTAAACCTATGACAGATTATAACGATTACAGCAATCGGAAGGGGAAACCTATTATATATGATCAATAATACAGGGTCCCAAGGCTCTTGAGATGTCCTCTTGAGCACGGGGAGGCTGCTTGTTAGCTAACTCAGCGACCCACATGCATGCACGGTTCAGGGCTTCCGGGTTGGTCATATGAGACGTTCCTTCCCCCAGCAGGGAAATATCAGATTGCGCCTGCCGCCGTTCAGATCCCGATATTAGAGGTGTTATTATAGGATTATGGGCGCACTGGCACATCTTTAGAGCCAGACCCACAGGCCTTCCGTCAGTGGCGCCATAGATAAACAGTAACCGTGTCTATATACGGTATATCAGTGTTGTCCAATCCAGCTCTTGGTAGAGGGAGCAAAAATGTGGACTGTCTGGCAGGGAGCAAAAAGGCGGACCGTCTGTGGATCCCCGAGGACCGGCTTGGAAAACACTGGGGTATATAAGTACTAACAGATAGCTTGATGCAGGGCATTGGGGTGCCACACCAGTGCATTATGGGTACCGGGAGGCCGGCAGAGGGTCAGGGTGATATATCTGTCACGACTGGCCCCCCAAACCCAAATCAAATGTTTATCTAATGTCAGGCATGCCAGTCTGAAAGACCACAGATTAAAGAGAAGGGAGGAAAGAGGAAATTAATCTTTCGAAAAAAGCTTTAGATTCCCCCTCCAATTCACCCGTACGATGCAAAAAACTGAAACCCCCTCATGCAGATAAAAACATTCCCTTTCATGTGCCCTGGAGAATTCCTCTCTTTCTTCCCCCTTCTCCCTTTCTCTCCTGCCGGAGCTAATCTTGTAAGCCATTGTTTTCCCGTTCCCCCTCCGTCACTCGGCATATTACGCTCCCTGTAATTCCCATTCTGTCGCCTCACGGACCTTCCTGTCTGCCATTATCCCCGCGCCTAATCCAGACTTTTCACCCGTCGCCGGGCCCCCCGTCACCCCGTCCTTGGATTTTGGGGGGGGGGTGGGGGTGGATGGAACAGCCACGCGTGATGCTCCTGCTATAGCAACCACAACCCCCCCCCCCCCCCAACCGCCTTCTCTGGCTGCCTGGCACCAAGAGCCAAATGCTCTCAGCCGAACAAGGGGAATTAGGGGGGAGCACTGGACTGCGATCTATCCACACCCCTCCCTTTGAAAGGCACAGTCGTGAAGACTCCCACCAGCTAGCCCATATCAAACAGGTCTGCTGGTGTGTGTGTGTGTGTGTGTGTGTGTATTTGTGGATTACATTTATATTACATACAACAAAATGTTCCCCACAATGCAATAAAAATCTGTTATTTTGACGTTGTGGGGACCATTTTTCAGGTCCCCACAAAGATATGTGAATGCAATCAAAAAACAAAAAATGCCAAAAGTCTTGTATTTAGTTTGGTTACTTATGGTTAAGGTTAGGGCAGGGTGGGGGTTAAGGTCGTCATGTTGGGATTAGAGTTTTTTCCCCATCAAAATGAACTGAGAGTCCCCACAAAGATATAATTACAAACCTGTGTGTGTGTGTGTGTCGGGGGCAGGGTGGGTGGGAGCACTGGATTGCGAGGGGGCAGGGGGGGGGGGGTTCTAATCCGACTTCAATGCCTTCTCCACGTTGAGCTGTTTAAAGGAATCTCTCTGTGGAGGCCCCCGCCACACCAATTCAGCAAAGCCGCACGAAACACAGCCCCCACCGGGATGCACAGTTCATGGGCTTTAAGGGCCCGGAACTGGGCTCCACTGGCCGCTAGAACATCGAACCTGGGAACGTATCTATGTTGGTGGTTTCTGACAGCAAGGTAGAATAAGGTGGGTTCTGTGCTCAGGACCCTTTGTGGCATGGTTACCTGCACCGGAACCCTGGTCCTTGGGGCATCGTGGGCAGGTGGTACCAGACACCACCACCCCGGTCGAACAGAAGGAGATGGCAGTTTCTCGGACAGCTGGGAGCCATTTTTATTAAAGGCATCCAGACCTAGGCCACAGGTCAGCTGTGCTGGTCGGTGTATTGCAGCGAGGTTGCAGGGGAAAGGAGGGGCAGTGGAAAAGCAAATGGGACCCCCCCCCCCCAGTCGCCCAACCACCCCTTGTGGCACCCCTACACCCATTCTCTGCCCCTCCTTTGCTGCTGGATCTGGCCTCCTGACACAAGTCTTCCGCTTGTTTGACAGCATAAGAGACAAAGAGTTGGGAAGACTGGGTAGGAGGGGGGGGGGAGATAAAACAGATATAAATGGTGAGCGTGTGCCCTGTATCCTGTCCGTAGTGCCCCCTGCCTCGCTCTCTGTGCTTCCTGGGGTGGGCTCCAGGCGTTCTGTGACACCATGGGTACGTAATTATGTAAGATGGATGGATATTAATAATAATTGCAGAAGAGGAAATTAAGCTCAGGTGCTGCGTGATAGTGGAAGGTGGGAGTACACGGAGAACGTGAGTGCAGAACAAGCCCCCCTCCCTTCTGGAAAGCCCCAGCTGGCCATGAGTGTGTCTGCTGCCCACGGTAGGAGGCGGAACCTCCGGACTCGGACGGGTACTTAGCGGCAGTTGTAGTTTACCAAGAAGTTGTCAGCACGTTGGGCCAGGAGGTCCTTCTAATGGGTCCTGCTGATTCCAGCAAAACGTTTGACAACCAGATGTTTCTGCGCGACCCCCCCCCCCCCCCCCCCCCCATTTAGCCTGCTGTCATTATTATGCTTTTCTAGTTTTTTTTTTTTTTTTACTTTTTTTTTTGTTAATGTCCATCCATCTTCTGTTGCAGCCGACTCTACACGAAAGGGGGGTTTGCAACACGATACCCCCCCCCCACCCCCCCCCTCCGCACCACTGGATGGGCTGAACATGTGCCCCCCAGATACTGTTCATGTCGTGAAACACCAAGGGTTTCTTCCCTGGGGTGTCTATGGACAGGAAGGTGTGGCCTGGAACGCAGCTCAGATCCGCACGCCTGGTGCCCATGTGTAACCGAACAAAAACTGTTTTTCTATCACTGGATCCTCCAAAAACAAAAGCATGCCGTCAGCTGGACGGCCGCCGCACGCTCGCTGCCCTTCGGCTGCTTTCTGGAAGACTGGAAATAATATTTTCAGATTTAAACGTTTTCTTTGACACGCAGGAACAGACGTCCGCAGTCACTGACGTTTCGGGGGTGACGGACGCGGCTCCACGGCGGCCAGCATCTCCAAACATACTCTGAAGTCCCATGGCAGCGTATTACACAAAAAAAAACACTCTGAAGTGGAGGGGGGAGGGGTGGGCTATTTCCATAACGATGAGACTGTAATAAAGGGAGACTTGAAAGATGCCGATCCTTAATAACACGGGTTTGGTGGGGGGGGGGGGGGGGTTATTACGGTTACAGTAGAATGAGCTTCTCTGTTTGCCGTATAGATAATTGCGCAGGCTAATTAATGCGAATAAAAAGTGCCGTCTCCTTCTATCCCCTCGAGCCTGCTCCAATCACGCGCTTCATCGCAGGGGAGGTCTCCGCCCAGTCCTGGCCTCATTAACATAGTAATGCCCTTCATATCGAGCCTCTTTGTTTTTAATTAAGCCTCCAGCAGGCAGAGGGGAGAACCTTTATGGCCCGGATCCGGGTTCGAGGGAGCGGCCCTCCCAGTCTGTGGGTCGTGTCTGAAGCCTCCTCCTCCCTGGCCAGCGTGTCCCAGTTTCCCCATTCCCGCATCCCACTCAGATCCTGGGAAGCACAGGGGTGCATGCTGCGTGCTCCTTGAACAGGTTGTCAGGGGTACTGGGAGCACACACGAGTGACATCAGTTCACCTGACCAAAATTTCCCCTGTTGCCTAGCGACACCACACCCTCATCATGATATACAAAGAAACCTAAATTTGAATGGGAATACAATCCTGCAATGAGCTGATTGGTTCATTTAAACTTGAATACAGTTAGAGTTAAATTCACTTTAGATGTGACTTACAACCCGTCTGTATGAGGAACTTTCTGTCAAAGGAATTAAGCAAATGCTTTAAGCGTAAAACTAGCTGACAGTAATAGGGTTCATTGGCTATTTTGTACATATCGTTTACATAGTACATGTCTTGTCTTGTGTCTTTGCACTGCTTGGGGAGTCACTAACTCAATCACAGTGTGCTGACGTGTGTAATGACAACAATAAAGAATTGAATGGAATTAAATTTACAGCCTGACACATAAGGTTAGACACATTGTCGACGTGACAATCATCTGGACAGCATTTTACTAAAGGTTAATAAGTTACACAAGAGTAAAACAATAGTTCATCATCTTTGGATTTGAACCTGCAACATTCTGGCTGCCACTTTCCAGTAGTTCAATCACGGGGCTTTCAGCTGCAGACTGTATAACAGGTACTGGCCTGTGTGATGTATGAACAAGCAGTAGACTGCTCCCGCCCCCCCCCTCCTGGCCACCTCCCATGAGTGCTCAGTACCAAAGAGCAAGAGCGGCTGTGTTTATGTAATGGACGCATGCATCAGCGCCAATGCTGGCTAGCAGTGGCGTCCAGGGGAAAGTGAGAATTGAGCCCCTTGTGGGGGTGAAGGCATGGAGACAGGAGATGGTTCAGTGAGGGGTGGGTGTGTGGGGGGGGTATCTGTGCAGGTGGTTGAGTCTGGAGAGACACAGCGTGGCCGTCTGTGACGCCAGAAAACATCAGGCCGTAATGGGCTAAATTAGCACTAATGGCTGCTGTCGCCTCAATACTTGGGGCTCTGATGGAGCGTGGAGCACAGATCAGCGATAGAGCAACAGAGCGGCGGAGCAATAGAGCCGCCACCTGCCAAAGTACTGCTGGGGGGTTTCACACGGGAAAACCGAAAGGCACAGGAATTTGTCAAGCCGTGCAGCTCAGACACACAGGTGAAAAAAAACGCAGAAAATGTCTTGTTCAGAAAACGTCCGGATGAGTTCGTGTTGTTTGGCTCTCCTGCCCATTTTGGCCTTCAGCTGGTCTCAGTTCAGGGACTGTTTCATGTTGCTGCGATCTGTCTAGCGTTCAGTGCCGTCTGGGTGGTTGGGTTGTGACTTAATTTCAGGGAACACTCAGAAAACGTTGTCGTATGACATGTCACAGTGTGACTGTTCGGCCAGTGGCTAAAGCCAGTAAGCTTACCAGCTGGTAATGTTAACTGGTCAGATGTGAGCTTTGCTCCCATATCTCAATGAAAAACAATTCGGCAGGCTGGAGTCAGATGCAAGTACTCCTGTGAGCTCGTGTAGTGACTGTTTAGGTATTTGTTAGAAAATCCTCCTCTCAGATGAACTTTCCTTCCTCATGCACTGCGAGAGGAGTCAGGCAGGTCGGTTTGCGTCAAAAACCCACCTTGATCAGAATGATTTTCACTTTGTGCTTGAAACATCTCGACTTCAACCTCAAAATGTTTCTACTTCTGCATCCAAACATTGCTCTGGAGGTATGGAAACAGCATTCTGGACTCCAAATCTTGTGTTTTTGTGCTTTTTAATTCGCCTTTTTTTCAGAAAACTGTACTAAGCATAAAACGCACGTTCACATAAACACCGTCCTTCCGCATTTTACAACCGGAATGTATATGACTAAAATACAAACAGATGGTTTAAATACATGACAGAATTAGTTTTACGTGTAGATACAAGGCCTTCACTGGGTAATTGCGTGTATTGTGTTCTTCAGTGACTCACTGTGTCCAATTACACGGCATAACACCACTGGTTGAATCGTTTACATAATTTTGTATAACTTACACATTGCATGCTTCGTGTTTATAAAGCAGGATATGTGCAGGAGTGTCGACAGCCGAGGAATCGACAAAGTTGGCCGTCTTGGGATTCAAATGGGCGACCCCCCCCCCCCACTCTAGTTCCATTGCCGCTGCCTGTCAGACCGGCTGCGGGTCCATAATTCAGCTCGGCCAGTGTAGAAAGCTCCTACTCCTATTCTACACGCAAACGTCAACAGAAAACGCTGACCCCCCCCCCCCCCCCCGCCCCCCACCACCCCCTCAGCAACCCTGGGCACAGTGCCTGGCACAGAGAACGTGTTGAAATGCAAGAGTGGTATTGAGCTGAGCCGGGCAGGCAGGGTTGAGTACACAGCCCAGCAGGGGGAGATGCAGGGAGGGGGTGTACGGGGTGTACGGGGGGGGGGGGGGGGCATGGACTATCAGGTACACAAGTGCTGTTTGGACAGCTGTACTTCCTGAGCGCTGATGGTCAATTCAGGCACCGTTTACACAGCAACGCCATCACCCCCCCAACGCAAATGCACACACACACACACACGCACACACACACACAGATTCACACACAGATTATGCATCTATACCTTTGTTGGGACTCTTTATTCATGTCTATGGGCGTAACCCTAATCCCAACTATGACGACCTTAACCCCCCCCACCCAGCCCTAACCGTAACCATAAGTAACCAAACAAAATAGACTTTTGCCATTTTTAGCTTTTTGCTTGCAGTCACACATTTTGTGGGGATTGTCAAAATAGCAGGTATTTATCACACTGTGGGGACACTCACTAAAACCATCTGCAAGTGAAAGCTACGGCTCACAGCCCCCTTTGGGGGGGGCCCTTACTCCATTTTTACAAGCACACTTTAATCAGTCGAGATGCTTTATTCTTATCTTGCACACGGCACAGGGACACACCCTGCACCTTACGCCGGTCCATCACTGGCCACAACTGCATCACACTGACACCCATTTAAAAATATATTTGTTTATACAAAATTTTAATTTTGATTCTTTATCGGCATAAAATACATTAAACATGTCACAAAACAGAGCCATTGCATTAGATAAGCATGATTACATTGACAGAGCAATTGTGCCTCAAATTGAGCCAATGGCAATTCAGCGTGGTAATGAGGGACCAATGAGGGGTCAGAGTAATGCCAGCTGTGGTTATATTGCTTAATGCTGATTGGGTTGCCTGAGGCAGATCGATGTGCAAGGTACACGAGTTTGGTTGTGCGCCACGACTGTCGAACAGCCAGCAGGGGCGTAACACATTTACACGCTGTGCTTTGCTTCATGCCCATTTGGTATGGGATGCTGTACAGGAAATAAAGCCCCTTAGATAAGTTAGTAAAATACAGCCTCATCCTGCTTTCTGTTAATAAAAATACAAAAAAAACATTAATCACATTAACAGGGATTCGAGGCACAAACATCGTTGTGAAAGTAATTAGTTATGTTACTGCTCTAACACTACAGCCTAAGAGGATATCCATGCCATGGATTGGCGCTGAGGGGGTCCGGCTAACTTCACACCTGTTCTGCTGGCTTCTGCCAGGTGTGCAGGCTTTCCCTCCTACTGGGGGTCACGTTTACTAGCACGAGAAGGAGTAGGACCTTTCGGAGATCCTCAATGTGTCGGTCCGTGTTGGGCCGTGTGAGCACATCGTAACAAAACGCGACCGAATGAGGACAACAAAGTGAGAAAGAGACAGAACGAAGGTTGGGAAAGAGGTAAAAGGTGAACTGGGAGCGAAAACAGTGGGAGCGAAAACAGTGGGAGCGAAAACGGAGCAGCGCCGAAGGGGTTAAGGAGGAGCGCTTTTACCGTCTAAATCCGAAATCACATCAGGGCCCTTCGAAGGCCCTGGTGCAGGGGACTAAGCGCTAAAACAAACAGTAATATAAGGCATTTAGAGGCAGCGTCCTCAAGTATGCTGAGACAGGCCTTACTTGGGTGGGGGGGGTCGGGGAGGGGGGCACCTTGCGATGGCCTCTCCTCAATAGCCTTTCTTCATCAAAAGCTCCAGCCGGCCACTCAGGGCCCAGCAGTTCGCTAATGGAAAATTCCGCGGCTCCGCACGCCAGGTCTGCCACCCACGGTCCTGGGGGCAGCGGGAGCCTGAGCCCTCCCATGTCCCGAGTCAGCGAAGACTCCCCCCCCCCCCCAGGTCACCAGGATCATATGGTGAGGCCCTGGGGGAAATCTGGAGAAAAACCACACAGGGTCACCCCCACCCACTCCTGACCCATTCTCCGGGTCTTAAAGATGTTGTTATGAAGTAGTGTGTTTGCCTAAGTTTTAATTAGTGCGAATAATCCCAGGATTACCGCTCAAGTGGCAGGGGGAAGCCCTCGGCTCGACAAAGGCCTCTGCACGCTGCCCTCCCCCCCTGCCCCCACCCTCCATCACCCCAAAATCAAAAATGAGCCTGGAAACAGAGGTTGTGAGGCCCAAGGAGGATTAGCTGATGTCCGAGGGGCTCCTGTGTTTGCTCTCCCTCGCCGGTACCCTTCGTCTGAAATGCGCTGCCTTCGCTGCCCCCCCCCCCATCCAAGAGTGTTTGCTTTTCCAGCCCCATTGAGCCCGACCCTTAAGCACCAGAACCAGCACCCCCCCCCCCCCCCCCCCCCCCCACCCAGTAAAGAGGTCCGAAAGTAGAATTGGCTGTACTGCTTCGCTCAAAAGAGTACTAAAAATAATACAAGAAATAAGATGCCTGTAGCATCACCAGCCACGGTCCTGGGGGGGCGGTCAGAGGGATGGGTGCTGAGGTAATGTCAGGGCGAAGCTGCCTCCACCCACCACCTCTCCCTGCCCCCCATCAAAAAAAAAAATGTCCAGTTTGCTAAGCAGGGGTTTCAGCGTGCCGACTGAGTTGGAGTCCAGCTGTGAAAAAAGGACAGTTGCTCGGGGAGGGGGGTTTGGCAGGCCTCTCTGAGGCTCTCCTGGACAGGGGATGGGGGGGGGGGGGGTGCGGGTACCAGGGCTGCTGCTCCAGCGCCTTCTTCCCCTGCAAGGGTCCATGCCAGCTTTTAGCTTTCAGAGTTTTCTAGAAACTTCCTTCTGCAAACAGCATAAAAAAAATGTGCGGGCTGAATGAGGGAAGGCAGCATCTGAAAGCATCGTGCTGGGGCAATTAAGGTGAGAAGGTTGCAGGTTCATGTCAGGGTGGGAGCCCCATCTTTGGAGAGCGTCCAGCTGCGCTGGCTAAGAGTGACAGGTGAAGCGGTGGGAGGTGCTGGCAGCAGCTGCACGGCTGGCTGCGTCGCAGGTTGCGGAATCTGCAGCGAGAATCTGATCTGACGAACCGGTGTGTTCAAAACAGGGAGCGAGCAGCGCCACTCCCCGAAACTCGGTACATGACAGGCTAAGGCAAATGTCACCCCCGCAGGCAGGCCGCCACAAACAGCACACAGCGCATCCGAACGACCGTGGCAGGAAAGGACGGGAAAACAGCGTACTGAAGCCAAACTTAACTCCGGAAAAAAAAAGAGAGAGAGTCCAGTCGGAGACCGCTTTGTGGGAATGGCGTGTTGCCATGGCAGCGCTGGCAGCTTCCGCGATATTAAAAGTTGGCTGTGATGAATGATCTGTTTGGGGGGGGGGGGTGTAGCATCAGGACTGCTCTCCTCACTGCTCACAGGAGATCCTGGCCAAAGCATGAGCTCAACTGAACTGGACTTCTGATGTGGAGGGGGGGGGAGAGACACTTATAAGGACCCTAAAGCCTGGGCGTCACACAGAGACCGGGATTCTCCAGAAACTCGCCCGCAGATCCGTCCGCTCATTATCAGCGGAGATTGCTAGAAGTTTCCGTTCAGCTTTTTTCGACATGCCTCTTTTAAAATGTCATGTTATACTTGTAATGTTCGCTTTCCGCGATCAGAACTAATGAGGCCTGATGACGGAGCCTTAATGCTAGTCATTCTGGCTACCGCGTCTCCAAATTCTCGGTATGTTCTGGAAGCATCCGGACCGATGATTAGCCAAGAGAGGGAGAGGAAGTCTTTGAGGCCTGCACTGAATGACGGAGACCTTAACGCTGGACGTCGTCTTACTGATGCTGATTCTGGAGACAACCGATTCTCAGCAAAAACAACAGTAGTAAGGAAACACGAGGAGGAGAGTGTTTGATGAAAACATCTCTAAGCATCTGACACACAATGGACCCTCAAGGGAGTAGAATTTAGCAGGTATCGTGAACATGCCTGCTATCTAAATATGCAGGGCCAGAGTGGAACGTATGGATGTCACCATGGCAACCGAGCAACCTACCAGACTCTGCAGGGGGAGAGTTTCTCGGAAAGCACCCCCCCCAACTCATCCATCTCCTCCACCCAGCTAAGAGTCTAACCCCTCAGTATAGATAAGAATGCTTACCCCTCCCACCCCACAAAACATCAAACAGTCTTGATTTGTGACATTAGAATCAAAGATCCATTTTATTAATGATCATATCTGTGTGTCACCCTAAAACTATACAGCTCTGGTATAGGTTTATTCCCCAAGGTACAAACAACATTAATGTACCCCAAGGTACAGTTGCCTACAGCTAGGGTACATCTGGCAGACCCTTGAGGGTACAGCCTCCTTGTGACCGTGCTTTTATAAACTGAGAACAGGTCACTCATGAGTGGGTCATCCGAATGACTTGTCAGAATTTCCAGCTCGCTGTGGCCGTAGATCGATGTATCAGAGAGTTAACAGACGCATTCCCTTCTGAGGCCATTTCTCCCCCCTTGTCAAATACATGGACAGAAAGATTAATTCTGTCCTGTGCCACACTAGTGGGGGGGAACGTAAAAGGGAAAAATACTTGTGTAATGCTCTGCGTAACCATGGCGACGGACTCCATCAAATGATCGACGATTGCATTGTGCATCGGAGCCACAGGAAGAATTCTAAACGAATGTTTCCCCAGCAATTTCATCAAAAGCGACACAAACAAGGTGTGGAGTGAGGGTGGGAAGCAGGACGAATCTCGGCGATGGCAGCCATCTTTAAAAACCTGAAACTGCACAAATAGCAACCCCTGTGACCGAAAAACGCTGGCAGGGGGCCAGCTGGAAGACATGGAGCATGTGGGTTGTGACATCGTTGCCGGTGACCCAGGGGCCTACTGTGTCACAATGGAGCAGATGTTCCCATAGCGACAGTCTGAATCACGCCAGCATGTCCTTGTTGGCAAACATATGAACGCACACACATACACACACACACACATACACACAGGTTTGTAATGATATCTTTGTGGGGACTCTCCATTCATTTATATGGAGAAAACTCTAACCCTAATTCCAACATGACAACCTGAACCCCTACCCAGGCCTAACCTTAATCATAAGTAACCAAAAGAAATACGATTCTTTTGGCAGTTTTATTTTTTTCATTGCATTCACAGATGTTTGTGGGGATCTGAATAATGGTCCTCACAATGTAATACAAATATAATCCAGAAACACACAAACACGTCATAGCGGCTGGAGGCCACATGTGGAACCGTGTGGAACTGCAGTGCCTTATGGGCCGCCAGGCTGACTTGTACGTGCTTGACAACATGAAGATGCCCCACTGGCGTTTCCAGTACCGGTTTTACCGGACCGTGTGTTACATACATACAGTGACCTTTAAAGTCACCGCATGTGATTTGTTAGAAACAGAGATACTAAGAGATCGTAATAACATGGTTGCTTAGTAGGACTGGACTGACCATCTGCAGGGTGTCTGTTAGGGGCACCGTCGATTCCCAATCCGGTCCTCGGAGACTCCCAGACAGCCCACATTTTTGCTCTCTCCCAGTTCCCAGTCAATCAAGAACACAGAATACCTGGTACAGGTGTGCTGGGAGGAGTGGGTTGGGAATCTCTGTCTTAGAGATTCTGCTAAGGATGGCGAGGGGATTTGATCTCGCTGAGTGAAAAATACCTCCCCCCATACAATGATAACATTACCTTACTTATTCCCCAGTTAGCAACCTCCCACCCACCGGCCATATCTGTGTGACCCATAGGCAGGATTCATCACTTTCAGGGCTCCTCCCCCATCACACTTCACTCCCTCGGCCCCCAGCCCCAGGGCCATGTCACAGGGGTCCCTGTCTCAGTACCGATGTCACCAGCCATGTGACAGCCACCCCCTAACCCAGCTCCCTCCCCCCAAGGCAGACAGCTCCCTCTCAGCCCCCGTAGGGGGCATTGTAGCCGGTGTCACGCTATTGTCTTGCTTTGAAAAATCGGGCCATTAGGAGGCGCTGAGCGATGGTTCTGTAAGGTTGCCCCCCCTCGTACAGTCCCATCCCTAACTGTTTCATTTTCCTTTCTTTCTTCCTCCCCAACAATAAAATGTTCTTCTAATAAACCTGCAGGCCCCTTCCTGTCCCTTAGCCTGGCACTAATGTCTCCTTGCTCATCAGCATCCTGCGTTCTGCGCGGTGGGGAGGGGGGTGTGTAAACCGGAGCATACCACTCGCGATGTCGTTATCATTCACACCTCATTCGCGCGGTCGGCCCGTCGGAACAGTCACTGTCACCGAATGAAATTACCGCCCGAAGGATAGATGGTTTTCATTCCGATCCGAGCGATATCTTACCACCAGACAGAACAGCGACGCCGGCTAACAAAAAAAGAAACAATTTATTTCCGTGTATGAAAAAGAGCTGCAGAAATAAATAGCTGAGAAAACGCAGTCGCGAGGGTTATGGCGCCTGTGTTCGCGTGATCTGTTCGTGTGTCGCGTGTCAAGGCGGTTTTATGGTTATTCTGCCAAAATGTGCTTATAGTCTCGTTCAGGAGGACATCACTCTAAACCACGAGCACCAGGATGCTCTGAAGCTCGACACCCCACTCACATGACCTCTCACACCCCACGTTTATGTCCAGTGATGAGAGTGAAAGGTTGACACCATACCACAGATGGAACAAAAGCTACCGCTACTGGGGGCCGATTTAGGGAATTATGGGTAAACGAGTATGAAGAGGTAATATCCGTCCGCGTTTACGCTGAACTTTAAATCAGTTACTTAGGGCCATGATAGATGTCATGGATCCAGCCCCCTTTCCAAACACACCGGCCCATTCCTTGATTCTTTCACGATCCATCAGTGATCTCAGTGATTTTAATTGGTTTGAGCAATTAAATCAGTCCTTGACCCACTGTGAGGGTTAAGATATCTGACACTATTTCCAAAACCACAGCAAGCTCTGTACTCACGGGGGTCACAAAAATAAATAAAAAGGATTAATGACAACTAGTAATAAAGGCTCCTTTAACTAAGTTTCAAATGAAAATGAGAGCAAACGTGACCGTCCAACACAAATGGTTTAATTAGCCTTATATTTGGATCATTTTAGCATGTTGTTGATGGACCTGTCAATTGTTAATGTTGCTATTATATAAAATGACATTTCAAAGCAATGTTTTTCAGGTATGTGTGTATATATATGTGTGTTTGTGTGTGTGTGTGTGTGTGTGTGTGGCACATAAGCTAAATAAAATAAGCTCATATAGTTACTGCTGAATTATGAAAGTACATTAAGCAACTCAGGTGAAGACGATTTAAATGTCCAATAAGTTTTAAGCGCGCTTGTCATGTGATGAAATGCTACCGAGAATAAGACAACTGACACCCATTTGTGTACGTTTTGACAATTTGCAACTGCCCTGTAGTAATAGGACAAGAGTATGGGTACATTTTTGAAAAGGGAAAGATTAAGAACAGAGTGATACGTGTCATTGGTAAGAGCCAATATGTGTTAATGAGTGGTGTGTCCTGGGATAATCACCTTATGGAAAGTGTGACGTGGCAGGGAAATAGGTTGGGAAAAACACTCCATTAAAGGCACACGAGTCTTATATATAATAAATACTTATCTAACCCTATAACTGACCTGGATAGGTGGTTAGAAGATAGATGGGTATTCATTTATATATGTAAATTAAAGGTGCCTATTTAAGGTGACCCAAGCACTTGAGGCCGCCAAGCAACTGTGCAGTCTCTGTCTGAAGGGATGTTGGAGAGAATCCTCCATCTTTAACTGGAGTCAGGCTGGCGTTGCGTGGGAGGTGGAAGACGTGCACAGCCACAGTATCAGCTAGAATTCAGCTGTTTCTTTCCCGCGGGAGTCGCACCCAGAGCCGTCCTTCTCCCCCCCACCCCCCCTCTCTCCGGGGTCATTCTGGAAACACATGAAAACCCGAATGACTATCTCTGCCCCTCAGCCTAAAAGGAATACCGTACATGTAGGAACGAGAGACTCCTGGAAAACCCCAGAGGAGGTAAAAGAATTACACAAAATGGAACGCATTTTTTTTTTTTTGTGAACATGTCTTCAATAACGAAGCAGATAGATGCTGAGATGTCACACAAATGGCAACGTGACAGAAGCGCTTGAATGCATAATAGACCTATAGAGTCTTTTCCGCTGTACATTCCCTCTGAGAAGTGTGGTCGCAAAGCAGAGTCTTCTAACAGGGAACAGTCAGCGGTGGGATAAAAGCCATGCAAAGATGCCATGGTTTGCCCGGACTTCTGCTGTGATTATGGGCTACCCAGGCGAGCAGGTGGCCTGCGTGCCAGGTAGCCGTGAGGGCGCCCCCCTCCCCCGGTACCCGTTCCCTCCCCATGAAAGATTTGGTCAGTTCCATATGCTTCCTCCCAGCTTTCCAGGGCTATCTTTGCTCTCATCTGCGGTTCTAACCTCTTAATAAACGCAACTCTGGTGGCCTGGACCCTTGAGGAAAGACCACTAAGAAAACACACAGGCAACCGGGGCTCTCGGCTGCCGCTCTAACAGCCCCGAGGTGCAGCGTGTCAAGCTGTGGTTAATTGACCAAACACGGCAAGAGCAGAGGAGCGGGACAGAAATCAAGGGGGAGAGAAATGTCAAAAAACAAACGGAGGCTTGAAGTGCCGAAGGGAGTGGCTCGTTCCATCTACAAGACGTGGTGCCTCTTGCATTTTTTTTTCCCTCCCTTCGCCAGGATACTTATTTCAAGCCAGGTTTAATTAGCCAGGGGCCACGTCAGTGTCAACAGCCCTAATCTTCCTGAGGCTTCCTGGCTTCAGGCCGACGAACCATCATGGCTTCTTCCCGGACCCTTTACCAGGAAGGCCTAGGAACTGACACAGGAACCCCACCAATCCACATCCTCATCCCTGAAGACCCTCAACATTGAAGGATTCACCAAGAAGCTGTCAGGCACTGCTGGGGGTGATGCCTCATTCTTTCTTGCAGATGTTTTCTCCACGTGGTGGCATGCCGTTAGACCTGTCCGTACTGTTTTTTTCTTTTTTGCCCTCTCCTAACAGAAGGTACAAAAGGACGTCTTGTTCTGCGGAAAGTCTTCAACAGATTGTCAACCCTGTGTTCCAAATTACTGGCAGAGGGACCAGCGGGGTTGTACGGGGTGTTGGAAGCGAATTCTCAGTTTCCAGGTGCGGGAAAGGGAACCTGTTAGAGGTTTACGTTGGAGGTTCACCCTCAGGGCATTGCCACGCTCCTCTGGGGCATCAGTGTCAAGAGTCAAATTGGGTTGAAACAATAATAATAACAACAACGACCGCTTTTAAATAAGGCTGTCAGTTACCTGGCACCAAATGACTCCTACTTACAAGTACCAATTGTTCTCATCTTGCACTATTTATATAATAAGCTAAGTGTCAACCACAGACAGACACCGTATATCAGCAAGGATGAGGCTTGCGGAAATTAAATCCAAACATCTCCTCCTTCCTCTGCTTACACCCTCCCTCTGCTTTCCAAGGAAGGGAGTCTCTGGGACCCCAGCTGACTGTGCAGCCTTCCTACAGCCTTCGTGACCCCGGTGTCATGGTGGAGAATCAGAAGCTCGTCATGTTTGCAGAGAAAAGCAAATCCACGCCCAGGTGTGAGTCACCACCCAAGAAGGAAGTCTGAGCTTCCGACTTTGTTGGTCACCTAACTCTTCCGTGAGTTCAGCAGCACACCATCCATCCTTTGGGTGAACGGCTTGAGTCTGCTAGTTAGTGAGACTTCCTTTCCCTTACCGGCCATTTCCAGTGCATGCATTCCAGTACCTACCTAACTTACAATGAAATACATAAATCCAACAGAAAACGTCCTCATTTGTCTTCTGTGAAATTCTGTTCTAATCTTCTCCATCCATTATCCACTTACCCATGCAGTCATGGTCGGGGGAAGCTTGTAGCCTGTTCTAAGCAGTAGGGGGCACCAGGCTGGGGTACCTCCTGGATGGGATGTCAGTCCCTATAACCGGGAACATACATACACACACGCCCTGATAGTCATCCTCTACAGACACCTAACTCCAGGAAACTTGAACATTCAGGCTATTCCCCTACAGCTCCCAGGCCCAGAGCAGTGAGGCAACAGCGCAGCAAGAACCACCTTCACGCCATTTTCAAATCTCAATGTTATATGAAGAAAACAAGGATTATGACCACCATAGGCTGAGGGAAGTCAATATATGATTGCGGAAGTTGAAAATTACCACCATGGAGCAAACAGACACCATTAGAAAGCCCAGCAGAAAGCTGACTCTGGAAGACATGACCTGGATTATGCCGCTACTCCATAGGCTGGAGTACTGATGCAAGAGCTGCCTGACCTGGTGCATTCTGGGAAAATGACCGTCACGAATGACTAGGTAGGTCAGCTGTAAGAGACTGTGTAGTTTAGGGCCACCCGGGGGGGGGGGGGGCCCTCAGCTGGCCAAGGAGAGTGATGGTCAGTCTCTGCTAATTTAATTCCCAGAGTTCCAAAAGCAAATGGCACTTGGAGTGGGGAGAGAAGAGGCAGATAGGAGGGGGATGAGTGGGGGTGGGGTTCAGCAATTAAGAAAGGAGGGAGTGTGGGGGAAGAGTGAGTGGGAGGGGTCTAACCTTCCAGGGAGTCGATTCGTAGCGCTCGGGGGGTGGGGGGTGGGGGGGAAGACAAGGGGTAGAGACTCAGACTTTTATTTCCCATGGGGAATCGACTCAAACGAGCAATTCTGGGGAATGAAGAGATCAAGGCAGCGGGGGGGTGGGTGGGGGGGGTATCTGGTCTGTCAGCAGCCGTGTGACAGGCTGACCCCGGCCGCCACAGCGCCGGTCCCACCTGCATCATCACGGCTAATTTGTTAAACAAATCAATGGGCCCCGGCACTGTCCTCTGAGGCACCTCGCTCCGTGCCAAGGGCCGCGGGCCCCCGGGACATGCCTTATCGGCCACGGTTATCTGCTCCCCGGGGGCTGGGGAATTCAGAAATACTTTATTAGGCCAGTGTTCCCAAAACGGGGACCAGCAACAAACGGGTGACGGTAATACAAGGGGGCAGCCAATAAAGAATAAAGAATGATGATTCAGTCACTCAAGACAAAAGACACGAAAAATTAAGCTTTAGGCAAATTTAAATTATTGAATAACATTTAAATATTCATTATTAATGGAATGGGTAATTCATATGCCATTATTTCTAGACCTATAACTGAAATTTTATAGTGATATAAAATCAGAAGGAAGTTATTTCGCAGGACAGTTTCGTCACTAAACAAGCTGAAAATGACATAACGGGGGCATATACAGTTCTGGGCGGCTCCAGGAACAGGCTGGTGTGTTTGTGGCAAAGCCCAATGCGTCCGTGGGGGCGTTTTCTCTACGACACGTGCATTTATTTTTTGGGGATCTGTTTAAGACAAACTGCAGTGGACCAGGTCCGCAGGAGCACATTTGTACGGAATGGCCAGAAAGCACTTGGGGAACAGGTCCCCGAGGCTGGCGGGAAGAGGAATTCTGGGAGTTTCAGGGCTGCATGCTGAACCTGCGGCTCTAATACGACGGCCTTCCGAATCGATTTCCATGATGAAAGGCCGGGAAAATGCAAACAAAGTCCCAGGAATGTAAAACAAATGGCCCCCTTACTGCCCAGGAGGGCCACCCCACGTTCCATATCGGGAGTTTACCCCTAACACCTACTATTTTAATAAAAACCGGACCACAGCCGTCCTCCCCCCCCCCCCCCCCAGCCCACTTCACTTTACTTGTTCCTTCTGTCTCAAAGTAAATTCCCCACTGTAGGGGCAAGTAAAAAAAAAACACATTTCCACTAGGGGGGTTTGGGAAAAATCAGAGAACAGGCAGAAGCTGTGGCCTCGGCAGCCACTGGATCCACCCCCAGGGTTTGGCGGGGGCTGGCGGGGGGAGCTTTGCTGTGAAGAGACAGCCTGGCCCCCTAGCTGCGCCCGGCAGGCGTTTATCTCGCGACGTGTAGGGGGGTAGATGGGATCTGAGGGCCGCTTAGAAGACACCGGTGACAGACAGGGCCTGGAGACCCACATCTGTTTTGAATAAAGGGCAAGTGAACCCCTAGGGGACTGGAGGGGCAGCCCCGGCCGGGGGCAACTTTGGCCCTTTGATTCCCACCCTCTTGTCCGGCTCTGGCTTCCACCCCTTGTAATTCACTTCGAGGTGCAGGAGCCGATCACAGACTGTTAACGATACATGACAGTTCCCCCCCGACACCACGCCTCCTCTCTACTGGATATTGGGGGTATGGGGAGCGGGGGGGGGGGGGGGTGTGGGGGCAGCATCCTCCAGCACCCCCAGCTGTCATTTCTTAACACATCAGTTTCCATAGTGATCCCATTGATATACGATAACAACCCTTATACCACAGTTTATTCTTAAACCATCAGGCCGACAAAAAAAAAGTTTGTGCCCAATGGGATATGACTCAACATACACCTTCAACCGGAGACTCACCAGAATTAAAACCAAGGTCTAACTGAGCGTCCAAGCAGCCACTACAAGACCTAATCCCCCGAAATGCCCATCAATCAGCATACACACCTTCAACTACTCAAGTACTTTTTAGTTTATTATTTGAGACAATTTTATTGGCCCATGGGAATAGGCAAAGTGAAGTAAAATGATGATGGTCCTTCTCTAACAGGCTGGTGAGATTCATGGTGTTCAGGGCACATGAGTGGCTGCTGTGTGCAGAGAGATGCTTCAGGCAGGTGGGGAAAATATCCTGGTTCATCAACCTGCCAGGATCGACCTTTCATGTGAGTTTGCTCTTAAAATAGGAGGCTGAGGATGATTCACTGGGAGGGACAGCAGGGGAGTGGGGGGTGTCATGTAAACAGGATTACATCCATCAGTGGGGGGGGGAGGGGGCATGGTTATGGCCGTCTAACTTGTCTGCTGGATGTGAATTTTCTAACATGCACTTCAGTCAGATTTTATTAACCTGGACGAAGGTTGGGGGGGTCAGGGAGGAGGAGCTAAAGTTACACTGAGCTACTCCAGAATAATCCGGCCAATAATGCAAGCTATGTCAAGCAGGTAAGGCTTTGAGTGCAAGGGTGTGTGGGGGGGTGTGGTTGTAGAAATCAGGCCAGGTTGCACTCCTGTTACGGAAATGACAGGGAGGAGCCCCACAGAGAGTGGGGGGGGGGGGGGGTTGCCCTCTTTGGTCCTTTTGATGTAAGACGGGTTTTGTTTTGGAAGCTTAAGCAGGTGTGAACGTGAAGACACCATGATTTACCGGCAGTGGAGACACGTTCCTGTCACGAGGGCCCGAGGCTGGGATAATCAGCCCCTCCTCCCTAAGTGCGAGGCGCTCAAACCTGACTTAACCACAGGAACCTGGCCAGGCGCAAGCACTGGGAAAACGAGAGACAATTATTGACTCGTTGGGAGATTCCCGCCCCCCAACCCCCCCGCGGCGTGCTGTCAGGTTAGCCAAGGCCCAGTCTTAGCTCCCGTTGCAGCTACTCACTTAAGCCTCAGGCAGGTCCTTGAGGGACAGGACCAGCGAGCCGCCATTCATCCATCATTGAGCGAATCACTTACGGCCAAATTTGCTACCGTCTCCCTAAAACTCCTCCCCTTTCCGTTCATTCATCTCTGGGCAGAAGCGGTCAGAGATTCCCGGGGTTGCAGCCGTGACCAGCCAGCAATCATTCAGCAAGGTCTGCCACACGACAGAACCTGTCGATGGCCGCTGACGGCAGCCATCTTTGATTGGGCAAACGAAGCGTTCTCTAAGCGAGGGCAGACTGTTGGCTATGTGTGTGTGAGTCAGAGCTACACACCAGTGCAGAAACCCCTAAAAAATGAGAATCTGTCACAGAAAAAGACTAAAGAAAGACAACCTTCAGAATAAAAGAAACAAATGCAGACTCATTGGGTCATTGGCCTGCCGTCGCTCTCATTAAAATACCCCAAGCTTCTTCCCGCCAGGTCCGTTTAAGCTCGGAGTCACGGTACATGTTAATTCACAGTGCCGCTCGCGCGCAGTTAACGCGGAAATGATTTTTAATTAGAATCAGAAAGGCGTGGGGGGGGGGGCAGGTTTCAAATAAAAAATAATATATTCCTGCGCATTCCTGCTAGGTTGCTTTATTTCAAATATGTTCCGGGGCGCTAACAGCATTAATGATGTTATAAAGAATTATGGGGGAGGGGGGGGGGTCATATCACCTTGCCAACTGAGCGCCGCTAAAATGGCAAACAATAAACTGGCAGATTGCAAATTAGATCAGGGGGAAATATCACACACATCGCCGGGGAAAGCCATAATTACGTTAGTGCCCGGGCTCCGTGGAGGCGCCCCCCCTACGGGCCTCGCGGCGTTGCCCCCCCCCACGGGCGGTGCTCAAAATTGACAGGCCAACTGAACAAACGTGCAGGTCCTCATTAGGCATTCAGCCGCTATAAATGCCTCCCTCACGCCTCTCATGCCTGCCTGCCAGACCGTTTTTTTTGTTTTTGGGGGGGGGGGCTTCTTCTTTTCTTCTCTATCCCCAGCCCCCCTTACCAGCCCCCCCTTACCAGCCCCCCGCCCCAAACTCCATCAGGTTCTGGTCCTTCTTCTCCCAAGTCCTGACAGCTTTAAGTGATGCTTTGCCCTGGGGGCTGAATGTGAGTGAATCAGGGGGAGGTGGGAGAGTCAGAGCACCAGTGTGCATCACCTGGGGGACAGGGGGACGATCACAGGAGATGCGCAAGCGCACATGCACATGCACACACACGCACACACACGCACCACACACACACACACACACACACACACACACACCCACGCACACACACACACACACACGCACACACACCACACACACACACACACACACACACACACACACGCACACACACACACACACACGCACACACACACGCACACACACACACACACACACGCACACACACACACACGCACACACGCACACACACACACACACACACACACACACACACACCACGCACACACACACACACACACACACACCACGCACACACACACACACACACACACACACACACGCCACACACACACACACACACACACACACACACGCACACACACACACGCACCCACACACACACACACACACACACACGCACACACACACATAATACAATGTATTCATATCCTTGTGGGAACCTTCCATTCATTTCTATGGGCCCTAATCCCCACAATGACAATCCCCCCCCCCCCCCCCCCCACAGCCTTAACCATAAAGAACCAAAAGAAAAACAAGACTTTTGGCATTTTTCATTTTTTGATTGCAGTCACGGATTTTTATAAAGTTTTCCCTTGTGGGGACCAGCTAGATGTTCCTGTCCGGTCAGGACCACACAGCTTTGCATCTTCTCGTACCAGCCGAGATATGCTGACCCACGGCCGATCAGTGTCGAAGTGAGGAAACACACGTGCGGAATTACGTGTTCCACGGCGAGGACTCATGGATGATCAGTGTGTCATTTATCATGGCAGCGTGGAGGGAATCCACCGACGGCTATTCAGATGGAAACTGTGGCCTGTACTGCGAAGCGGGGTTACTGGCTTATCGGGGTACCTTGTCAGATTTAAGGTACCACAGTTTAAATGGACATCATATTCGTTCACTTACATTTTGCCCAGACTACCTAAATCCCCAACCAGTGACCCGACTTCGTAGCACAGGCCCCTGGACTCTGAACTCAGGGAAAGCTGTCAGCGACTAGGAGTTCCATGCAGAACTGCCGGAACCAAGTGACCAGAACACCCCCACCAGGCCGCCCCGGTATCAATCACTCGGTTGGGGGGGGGGGCATTACGAAGACCCTGCAAGCATGCGACCAGATTATCTGGATTCATCTGCTGCTACATTTTGGGGGTTACCGTTATGGGGTGACGGGGGGGGTTTAACGTTATGGGGTGGGTATGGGGTGCTGACACCGTGCCACACACCACGCTTCATTACTCAGCTATGCTCTCAAAATCCCCAACCTACACCAGTCAAATCAAACCCCCCCAACAGGGAATAGACCTAATAATAACAGCAAGCACAGGCTCTGGGGAGGCAGACACAGGTGCTCGTGCACCCCCCGACCCCCCCCCCCCAATAACCACCTGACCCTGCCTAAGGTGTCAGGCCCATGGGATGCCAGCTAGTGTCAAAAATGGAAAACATATATATATATATATATATTAAAAAGAAAAATTAAATAACATGCACCCCCACTCCCCCCCGCCACCTTTAAGATGGGTTTGCTTTGGTAATCATGTAGAAGCCCCTCCCAGACTCAGCGAGGGTGGGGAGGAAAGACCAGGCTGTAACTTATTACATACTCAGTGTAGTGGGACAGAGCATGCATTCTGATGGCTGTTATAAAGGACTCTTCCAGTACTACCTGGACCATAAAAACACCCACATTATACACCTGTGTATGATTTCCTGACATGGTACCCCCGACTCGGACCAGGACTAGGACGACACCCATGCATATGTGTGACTCACGGAGAGCCTGGATAATTCTGTCCATCTGCTGAAAATCACTGCATTTCCAACACGCGGCAGCAGGCCGCCACGACGGCAGGCCGCCACGACAGCTGAACACGTGACTTCTGCTGGCCAGTGGGAAGGCTGAGGTTGTGCATTGCAGGACTGGTCCAATGCAGAGGAGCACGGTTTCCCTGCAAAGCTAGAATGTTCCAGCCCACGAGGCACAGCAGTTATGGAGACACCCCAGCAGGCCGGTATTTCACCGTCAGGGCAGGGCGGGTCTTCCACGTTCAGACCTTCTGCTGCCTCGTAAATTATGTCAGTTACTACCGCTCAGATCCGTTTCATCTCCTTGCGAAGGCTTCACCGAAACGACACCAAGAGGCAGAAGTGCATCCTTCCCTAGGCTGTCATTTTCTCGTCTCACTTGAGGAGTGTGAAGGGGTGGGGAGCAGGTGTTGGGGGGGGGGGGGGGTGGCACCACATTTTAGCCCGTTAACTCAAAATGCTGCAAGAAACTTTCAAACAATTCCTTGAACCAGGCATTGCGAGAATCAAGCTCAAATACCCAGATTTTGATGGCAGTAATACCTTTAAATTACTGCATAAAATTCCTCATTTAAAAATTGAATTTTATAAAACAAAAAAGCTAGTATTGTAAAACACATCTACAGATCTGTAAACTGTACCACCGTGACACGATGTCTTGACTGGCTAGTAAGATCAGGCTAAAGGGTTTGACTGGATGAGTAACAGAACCCCAACCCCAAACAGAGGCCCAAACAGAGTCACAAACAGAGTCACAAACAGAGTCACAAACAGAGGTCCAAACAGAGTCACAAATAGAGTCACAAACAGAGTCACAAACAGAGGCCCAGAGTCACAAACAGAGGCCCAGACAGAGTCACAAATAGAGGCCCAAACAGAGTCACAAACAGAGGCCCAAACAGAGTCACAAATAGAGTCACAAACAGAGTCACAAACAGAGGCCCAAACAAAGTCACAAACAGAGGCCCAGACAGAGTCACAAATAGAGGCCCAAACAGAGTCACAAACAGAGTCACAAACAGAGGCCCAGAAAGAGTCACAAACAGAGTCACAAACAGAGGTCCAAACAGAGTCACAAACAGAGGCCCAAACAGAGTCACAAATAGAGGCCCAGACAGAGTCAGAAAGTCCGGCAATAAAATGGCATTTCTTTCCACTTCAGAACTCTTTTCCCGTGAAAAAACACTTCTGAGCCCAGATGTCAAAGTGCATTTCAGCACCTCAGGCAGCCAGGGGTCCAATTTGGCCCGAAAAGCCGGCTGCGGTTCGCAGCACAATGAGGCTGGATGTGTGTGCCATCTATGGAGGTCTCTGCCCTTTGCAGCCATAGTCTGGTTCCTATTTTGCCTCTTGTTCATTCGTCGTAGGAAAGATAATCAATCTGATGGCCGCCGCCTTCATCCGACGCGCCCCCCACCCCCGACCCCCCGCTCACCAGGTGAGCATCATAAACCCTCTGGGTACAGCCTGCCATTTCCCTACCTCCTCTCCTTCTTCATGTCACTCCCTGGGCAAACCTTTGATCCCCGTGCCTCCATCAGTGTTCCCCATAAAGACCTCCTCGCACAGGACACTTTTAGAGCAAGGCAGTTTCAGACCAGACATCCCAGAATTCCAGAGGCCGACGGATGAAAATGAAAAAAAGTTGAAGCCGCCCAGACGTCTATGGTTTATTGGGACACTGCCGGTAAGGTTGGGGCCAGACGAATAAAATAGACTCGCGGTATTTCATTGCCCTAACCCCCCCCCCGCCACCCCCACTTGCTGAGACCAGGGTTTGTAAAGCACAGCCTCTCCCCAAACTTAATTTTGCCAGGAGAGGAAACCAGACATATTTCACGCACCATGTTTTATATTCCCCCTCCAATGAAGACAACAGGGTACGTTTACCCACAATCCCCGGCATTTTATGCGAGGCCTGGCTTCACATATGATGCCATTAGTTTTCTGCCTGAAGTTAGTGGGGGTTCCACATGATCCAGCACTTCAGCCAGGACGCCATGGTGTCGTCACAGTAACAAACACCACCCCAACTCAGGAGGGACATTATCGTCCAACGGACCCCAGCACCGCGGACGGGATGAAATAAGGAAGTCGCTGTGTTTATAGGTCACGGTTATTCTGACACCAAATGAGTGATAAAACTATCGGTGCACTGTCATGCACAGATCAGTGAGGCTGTTTTATGGAGTGCTCAGAGTGAGCGGAGTGAGGCATACATCAGCGTGTCGCCCGTTTGCGGGGCTCCTGCATGGGTCAGCGATCCGCAAGGTCACGCCTCAGAACCGTGGCGTTTTCTAACGGCGGGACGTTTTTAAACGAAGCCCTAAATCTACATGAAGAAATAGCAGTCATCCCTCAGAGGGCCCGTGTGCGTCTGTCTGACTCCCTTTTCCCACCTCTTCCGACCTTTTTGTATATCATACTGGGGCAGGCGGCAGTTCCCATCGACTGGAAAATGATCCCACCGGGGTCATAGAATCCTTACAAAGTGCTCGCAGCCTCAAAGAAAGCGGACATAGTTTAAAATCGTTTAACTGCCGGGCTGGACCTAAACCATGATCACATATTACATTTAGCCTTGCAGCAGGGGAAAAGCCGCCCCCCCCATTTTTTGTGTTTATGTCCCTTCTGTAAGCTGCTTGCTTCTCTTCTCCCACTGAAGTTCGCTCAACACACTTGTGGGAGGGGGGTTGGTTCACACAACATTAGCTATCTTCAAACTAAAAAGGTCCATCAAAATTCTCCCCTTCCTCTTGGATTCCAACGGCATGCCTGTCACCTTCTCAGAGTAAGAGGACGGTCATAAGGTGGAGGGGATTGCGGGCGAATCCTGCGACGAATCCTGCGACGAATCCTGCGACGAATCCTGCGGCGAATCCTGCGGCGAATTCCTGCCAGTCCCCCTGAATTCCTGCATGTGGTTTTCAGTAACATGTGACACTGGGATTTAAGGTCAACGAGGTCGGCACTTTGTTGCGTCCTGATCGCACTTCTCTCCCACTTAGGGCCGGCGCAAGATCCTCTCACTGTTTCATCACCGCACACCAGAAGCAGCCCCACAGATAAACGCCACTTTTACAGCATGTAACCTTGGTCTGATGTGTTTTAAGCAGCATTTCCTCCTTTCCTCCGTCTCTGATGCTCTGCCTACGTCAGGGTCTGACACAAACGGCCTGCCAGGTCGGGACGTCCGTCCGCAGAACAGTACTGCTCCTTCTGCCGTTTTAATTCCCTCATCGGATCTTGTCGGAAAGTTATCCTACACACTCCAGGAACACAAACAGCGCCGGCGAGCCCCCTACCGTTACCAAAAAAAGGAAAATACTGCAGAAAAATGAGAAGCAGATCTCTGCGTCCTCCTCACGCTGGTCAGAGAGGTTACATTACATTGGGGCCTTCCCTCTCTTGCTTATCTCTCTGCCATCTCTCAGCGGGAATCTCCCCCCCCCCCCCATTTCATCAGACACTGCTCCTGGACCCTAAGGCTATGTCACAGGGTTTCAGGGAGCCATGGGGGGTGGGATCTGTGGTCCAAAAGCAAAGCCCAAATAAATCTCACACCCTCCGCAGGACGCCGTCTCAGCCGTACAAAACCGTGAAGTAGCCCCCACCCTACGCCCCCCCCTGACACCTCCGTCTCCATCTTTATCCAAGAGTCATTGTAACTTTTTTAGCTATTCATATTTTCCACAAGAATGAAGCAGAGCGATCCGTGCTGTTCTCCCGCTGTCCTGGAGAAAGACACACTGGGTTTTAGAAGCTCTACCCTGATTGGTGCTGGAATGACTCTTGGGGTCACAAGGAGACGCCTCAGACTAATGAGGGGAAGCGTCACATCACTAAGCACATAAAAACAGCCACACGCAGGACGTGTAACACATCCTTCAAGATTAGGCTTGCACTTCTGCCCAAATTTGGGATGTCATCCAGTGGTGACATTCCCAAAGGGAATTTTACCCCCAACCCTCACTGGGACATCCAAGATAACTAAGATAGGACAAGTTAAAAGTGATTTTTTTTTTATTCAAAGAGTGGCTCATTCTGCCATGATTCTCAGGGGAGGCAAGTCCTGAGTGCCAAGATTATGCCGTGAAGGTTCAGCTCTCCAGCTAAGGTACCACATGACCTTCTTCAGGTAACGACTGAGACAGCAAGGGACCCCAACTGCGGTTTCAGGCATCAGTCAGGAGTTTAATTAAAAAGCCCCCCCCCCGAAACGATGGCGGTCGGTATGGTACGCTCCTCGACCGGCTCATTCCAGTTCTATATCACAAGCAGCCAGCAGAAAGCAGAATTGCTACTGATAGTGCAGGAGTGCCTGGCCCACATGCTGTGTGGCGCTTCTGGCCACTGTTTCAAGGAAAATGCCTTCTGCCCGAACACAGAGAGGGTACAATTAATCTGATTATGGACACGGAGTTGGAAACATGTGTTGCAACATGTGGGGTGCAGATGTCTGTTGGGGGGGGGGGGTTATAGGTGGGAGCGGCCCAGGAGCCGCTGGTACAACCCCCCCCCCCTCCCCCCGGGGTGACAGTGGCAACTTCCTCACCAAAATCGACAGGCCGGCTCGCCACTAAGGGTTTTTCAGAAGGTTGGATAGAAGGCATATCGCCACAAAGTGGTGGAATAAGATCAGGAATGAATAAAAAGTGTCTTCATTGCAAGGAATGGGCCTCTGGCCTTAACGACTCCTTCAGAACATCCTGGAAGTCTTGCTCTGTGCTCGCCTGACAGAAACCTGGCAGGGACCCCATCCATGCCTCTGAAGCATCTGAACAGCAGCCATCTCGGCCGAGCCCCGATTCTTCCTGAAGATGCTCCGTTGGGCAGAAGCTCCCTGCTCGCCGGCGCCGCGTCACGGACTCCCACTCGGCAGGATCCTCCAGCCCTCCGGCTAACACAACGCCTTCCTGCAGCTTTCCTCCCACTTTTAGGGGAAATATGAAAAGCCCAGCTGCCAGCGAATGGCTACTGTTCAGTCAGCCACTATATTATAGACCTTTATTATTAACTTTTAATTTACACTGTGTTTCACAATTTATATCCACACATTGGGATCTGAACCCACAACCTTTACACTATTAGTGAAATGTTCTACTAGTTGGGTTACAGGAGCATATCAGGGCTGGATCACTTTTCCCAACTTCATTACCTTCTCCACCCTCATAGGGACACCCAGGTCTGACCCCCCCCCACCCCCAAAATGCTGCTGACACAAACACGTGCTGCGCAGACATGGCAGGTCTCACGCCCAGGTGTTGCTGCAGCCGCACGTCTAGGGGTAAATCGCCGAGCGTGCTCACACCTACACTCCACTTGGGTGAAACAGGAGTGTGCGTGCACGAGGTCAGGGTCCTTGGGGATGCAGCAGAATGGGTATGGGGGGGGGGGGGGGGGGGGGTTAGGAAAAAACCAGACTGAGGAAATTTTAATCTATATGTCAAGGCCATTATAAACCATGAACAAAACAGTAATCCCATAGGGGTCTAATTTTAACACTGTTACAAGGTCTAATTTTAATACTGGTGCAGTTAAGGTCTAAGCCAGAGTCTAATCAGCAGATTTAAGAAACAGATCCTGTGATATCAGCATCAGCTGCAGGTTTAGACAAGGCCAGTCGGTACCAAAGCAGTGGATTCACATTAACGTGTAATGGGCCGACTCTGGTGGGCTCCGGGAATCCAGATCCAACTCACATAGACCTGTGACTCATAACAGGATTTAAAAATAATTTGGGGCCCCCAGACAATAGAGAGCGAGAAACAACAGTATAGTTTGGAGTTAAAAGATTAAAAAAAAAACTCTACAATGGGAAATTGAAATGACACACACCAATCATCTGCCCAAGATGAATCTGCAGGTCTGGGATTTAAGTGTGAACATGTGTCTGTGTGGGTGTTTCGGGTGGACAGACCGCTTTGCACACGTCGTATTTAGGCATGAATGATGGGCGACACTCAGGGGGCATGTGTAACCCCCCTCCCTAGGCAGCGGTACGCAGTCGGGGTTCGCCCAGTGCCGGTTCTCCAGCTGGGATCACAACGCTAGCCTGCAACTCGAGTTTCAGGACCCCGCCAGGGACGCCCGTATCGCCTTACTGCACGGCCTTGCTGTACCCGCCGCAGGGCCCCGAGGGGCCACCTGGGGCCGGCGTGTGGCCGACGCCACACCCGGGGGAGGGGGGGGGGGTGGTGGTGGTGGTATGCACACACTGGGGAGAATTCCTCCCCCCTCTCCCCCCTTCCTCTCGGATAATGTCTACAACACACACGAAAGTAAAGGGCTGATGTTTTGACAAATACATGACCTCACTCCAAAAAAAGGGCACCGGCCTTTTAAGACGGGGAACTCCGGCATGAAAAAAACGCAAGTGGAATAAAAAAAGCAGGACAAACAGGACAGACAAACTCCAGATGAATAAGGGAGGATTTAACAGCTACGAGCCACCAGGTGTTACTTCAGGACATCGAGGCCGGCTGGGTTTCTCGCCATTCAGGTGGGTGGCAGTCTCTACAGAAGGACCCCCCAGCCCCCATACCTTTTATCCTGCCCACTTCACACCAGCCAATCAGAATGCCAAGCATGTGTTTCCCGCAGCAGGGCACTCTGAGTCTGGCCTCTCCCCAAAAAGATGCCCCTGGGGGTGCCCCCGCCCTCCATTCCTAGGACGCGTATCATATTCCACACGCTTCCTACAGATCTCACAGCCCAGTGCCAGGGGCTGGGGGACCCTTGTCCCAAACGTAACAGGGGGCTTTGAGGTGAACAGGGTGCCCTCCCACTGCCCACTGGGGGCAAACCAACTTTGGGTTTGGGGGGGCTGGGGTTTTTTTTTTTTTGGTCATATGAATGCAGACACAGAAGGAGGTGGCAGAAACAGCCTGGGGGGTTCGAGCCAATCCCAACCGGTTTGGCCCCCAGCATGGAGGGGGGGGTCCACAACAAAACAGCGAGCTAATATTATGATATTACGTCCTTGGTGTAAACAGGAAAGGGAGCAGAGAAACATAGAGTCAGAGTAACACAGAATCAGAGTAACACAGAGTCAGAGAAACACAGATTCAGAGTAACACAGAGTCAGAGAAACACAGAGTCAGAGTAACACAGAGTTAGAGTAACACAGAGTCAGAGAAACACAGAGTTAGAGTAACACAGAGTCAGAGAAACACAGAGTCAGAGTAACACAGAGTTAGAGTAACACAGAGTCAGAGTAACCCTTTGTAAAAAAAAACACGTGAAAGTAAAGTGCAACATAAATTACACAAAATAAGGTAAAAACAGAACCAAAATATGATCAGATCCATTTCAAAACATCCACTAGGCTAAGCTCGTCAAGAAATAATGTTTTGGGTTGTCAAACAGAAAGTGCCTTGACCTGGTGGGGCAATAAACACCCCCCACCCCCCAGGCATGATGTAGTCATTCCAGCTAAATCACAGCCTGCAGCACAACACGCACGAAAAGGAAGTCATCAGAAAATTAGCAGAATAAACACTAAATTCCAAATTTACTGCCCCTCCGCCCTCTTTCCGATCGTGCTTCTCCGTCACCGTGTCTGATTGGTGAACTGTGCACAGTGACAGCCGTCCCTGATTGGACGATAACCTCTTCACACACTCCCTTTTACCAGCGTCATCCATAAATGGGTCGTTCTCCTGATACCCAGAAATTTTCTTTATCGTAGGTTATAGAATCATACAATGTCAGTTACAAAGGAAATGGATTCGGAAAGGGGCTTTCGCAGACTGATATGGAGACTGAAAAAGTACAGCCGTCAGAAATGGGTGAAACAGAAGAGCACCACCCCCAAGACAGCAGCCGATCAGCGAAGCCAGTGCGGGGCCCTTGTCTCCATCGACCATTGCTGTTAGCGGCTTGCTAGCCTGCCTCACTAGCCTGCCTCACTAGCCTGCCTCGCTAGCCTGCCTCACTAACATGCCTCGCTAGCCTGCCTCACTAGCCTGCCTCACTAGCCTGCCTCGCTAGCATGCCTCGCCCTGCCTTCCCTGTCTCCTCCCTGGTGCCTGAACCTCTCCTCTCTGTCTCTCCACACAGACTGGTCCACAGCAGGCGTGTGGAACTTTGGCGCTGTGCTAGCGATGTGGTGAGGGGGCTTCTCTGGAGGGGGGGGGGGGACAGAGGTCGAGGCTCTGAAACTCAATCTGCAAAGTCTACCCCTGGGTTATTTCTCCTGAATGTCCAGCAGACAGCTGGGGGGGGGGCCAAATATTGTTCTTTTCGGTTACTATCTCACCCACCTCACACCCCTCATCGTGCTTTGAGGGGATAAAGCATATTTAGAGTTGCTGAAGGCCCACAGAGCTGGGACTCAGGATTCACCGCCGGATGCATGTCCGGCGCCCCTTTCATGCACGGGCCGGCTGCTCCCCTCCGCATCCCCCCACCCCAACACAAAACACACTGTTTTCTTTTTTTTTAACGGCACAACGCCACACAGGGGGTCACCATCGCTTTCACTGATTTCTGACCTGTCAGGATAAGGGGACTAGAGGGTCTGGGGGCTCCTGTTTTTCACGTCCTCGCCCCTCATCCCGCCCGCCCCCTCTGAGGCAGGGGGAAGCACATCGGGCTGGAATTACGCAGACATCTGAGAGAGATACAGCCATACCGGGGGCGAGACGCGGGCGAACAGAAGTTACATTTTCAAGACCAAATAAACACAGACTGACAATCGCTGTTACTTCGCAACTGAAAATACTCACCAAAAACGTATTCCTGTTACAAATGTCAGTCATGGATATTATCATTATAATTTAAAGAGTGTATGAGTCTATAATGATAAAACTTTCACCAAAATCAATTTCTAAAGACTGTTTTATTTGTTATTTATTATAAGTGAGTGATTTGTGAGGGTTACATTTTTTAACCCCTTGGGTTCAGGATAAGCACCAGGCTCAGTGGACAAGGGGGCAGGCCGGGTGCGAGGGGATGATTGGCTTGGTCAGCGTTTAGTGGTGGAGGGGCTGAGCCCACCTGCACGCCCCCCCCCCCATATGCACACAGAGTCCAGATCCACATTAGTTCTGACTGAGGGGAAGGTGATCGCAAACAGCCAGGGAACAACTTTGTGGGACTCGCTTAAAATAATCAGATTTGTTTCAGTGCATCAGATCTTCAGTATAACAGACTTCCACACAGTTGGACAAGTAAATAAAGCCCCCCAGCCCTCCCCGACCGAGGACTGTGGGCTGGGGACTGGATTACCAGAGGGGTGCGAATAAAGGAATTTAAGCTTTAAAGCTGGCAGAGGTTTTGGGGGGGGGAGGGGTGTTCGGCAGGGGCAAAATGTTGGGTTCCAGTGGGAGGGCTGCTGATATTAATTCGATCATAAGGCTGCAGCTCCTGAAAGATTCCGGAAAACTGAACACGAAAAGAAAAAAAGCATGTGACCTTGGGGACCCCCCCAATCAAGTTTCTTGAAAGTTCTATTAGGTCATTGGTTTGGCTTTCATGCCATTTTACACCCAGTTATTATGCTACCAGTTACCATGCGGGGGCAGAACTCAGGCTGCACTTCTGCCTCCTCACCCAACTACCAGAAATATCAGTTACTCACCCGAAATCACCCCCCCTCCCTCAAAGACTCCTGTGAGGCATCGCCTTGGGGCCTACAAAGAAATCCTTTTAATAGACCCCGTGAAAATTACAAAGCATATTTCTAAGATAACCATGCAAGCAAATCACAAAAATAAACTGTCGAGATGGATCAGGATAGAGATTTATGTTCCTTTGATCTCTGATGCGGTCGATCAAGGGGAGGAACGCCGATCGAGCTCTAGGGTACGATTCAAGCGCAATTATTACCGTTGTCATACGGGGAATCTTAGCGAAACGACTCGAACCGGCCTCGACCTGCCAGACCTGCAGAAATCAGCACCGGCTGAACGACAGTGTGAGACTTTATCTGATGCTACTCGAACGTGTCACATGACAAGGTCCGTGCTAAATAGCTATCTCACGGTCACATGACGAGGGAGGTGAACTGAGGGGAGTTACATGGGGGCGGTGGGGGTGAATTATTGAACCCCATCCTATTTCACAGCACCCTTCATCTTTTTTGTGCTCGACACAACTAAGGGGATTAGGGCCCCAGACTTCCGTCGAACCCCCGTCCAGCACAAAGGCTCCAAGCTTAGTGTCATCGTCCCTTATAAAAGTGCAAGTCTCTGTCAGACAGCCCATGCGGAAATACGGCTGTTTTGTGAGCTAATCTCATTATCAGATGAAATCAGATGAAGAGTGAAAGGGGGGGTGGGCGGTCGGAGACTAACCCCCCCCCCCACCTCCTCTTTTTTTGTGCCTTGACACCCCCTCCAGCTCAGACACGGCATTCCTAAGCATCGTCTCGTCCGACCAAACTGTTACTCTGGCAAAGGAGATTCTACCCCCATTACTGCAAAAAAAATATGAAAGTCACAGAAAGGAGCTGATGTCGGGACCGGTAAGGGTTTGGAGGTGGGGGGGGTTGGATCGCCGGGACCCCTCTGCCACCCGCACCTCATGCTGCGGTAGAATTTGTGGCCTGAGTGTCAGGCAGGTCCAGCGAGAGTGTGGCAGCACTTGTCATGCCAGCGATAGCCTGGTATGGGGGGCGGTGGTCAACTTCTCACCCACAGCACCATTCCTCACTCAGCCTCTAGTGGAACAAGGTGGGGCCAGATTGGGCCGGGAGGGGTGCGGGGGTTGTGAACTGGAACGTTTTACCAGTTCAGGCTTCCCCCAACTGCCACCAAGTCCCTGCCAGCCACTACGGGCAACGACATCTCTGCCTGAGGCCCCCTGGTGGCCAGTGTGTCCAGGGTCCCTGGCTAATGCTACACTACAAAAACCAATATTCAGTTCCAGGAGGTGGAGTCCAGAGGGAAACACACTGGTGGACAGGAGGAGCCAAATCCACTTCTGACACACACACAAGGTACAGAAAGCGGACGATGAAAGAGAAGGTTTGGGGTTTTCTGCACCTAGTGATTATCTGAGAACGGGCGGGAAGCTGGGAGATACTGTGGCAGGACGCCAGGCTCGGCCTCCTGGCCGCCGAAAAATTACACCTCGGATGGGTCCAGCTGCCTCATCTCTGGAGAACATGACCTTCCAACCTAAATTTGCAGGTTAAACAGGCGGGGCATGTGGCTAGGGGCCTAACCCTGCTCCCTGAAGGTTGTTGGCTCGATTCCCAAAAGGGTCCCAAATGCTGTAGCTTTGGACAAGGTATTTAACCCAATTTCCTTCAGTGTGACTTCAAGTTATATACAAAGTTAAAAGCGAGAGTTTAAGATGAGAGTGTCCTGCATGTGATCTAACAATAATAGGGTCATTTCAGATCGTATCGCATTTCCACAAGCGTGCTGAACTCAGCATCGAGTTCAAACAGGCCTGTCTCTACCAGCATCGCTGTGTGCAGAACACACACATGCTTATTACTGGCTTGTACGATGCGAACAGACCAGGAGGCTGGATGTGAAGGAAGGAGCCAGTTCGCTTCACAGTGTCCCTGTAGTCTTTTGGACTTTCTCCCCACACACACCCTCCAAACTGCACGAAAGATGCCGGCAGTACACTGGCTCATTCCCAAACATGCCCAGGATGTTTTTGATCCAAGCCCAAAAGCGCTCACCGTGAAGGCAGAGGGGGCCACAAAAAATAAAAAATAAAAAGAAATTGCTAAAACAGCACTGAATCAGGAAGGGGCTGGGGGTGAAATGATGCACATATGTCACAGAGGCAGCAGTGTCAATAGCTGGGTCGGGTCCTTCAATGCAGAACAGAGGCCCCCAAAAAGAAACGGGTTCAAATCCCAGAGGGCCAATGAGGCCGAAGCTGAACCACCGATATATAGCCGTCCTGCTAAGCTGAACGATCTAACCCTCCATAAGCACCAGGAGAGGGACGAGGACGGGGACACACACACTATGAGCTGAATAATAAACACAGGCATATCGTTCTGGGATAAAAAAAGCTACATCACATCCCCCAGTGCAAAATGCAGCCCCTCTGGACTGTCTGGCCATTCGTTAGCTGTATAAACAATAATGTCTAAGCCAATATGATCTTGTAGCGGACCCCCTTCCAGGCAGCCTGTAAGAATGAAGTCCAGCTATGCTGTTTAGCCTTAGATTAAACCCGACATCAGACTTTTTTAATTTCCCTCTTTCTCAGTTGGTTTAAAGAAGTTAGGAGGAAGTAGAAGAGAAACCGTTACAATCCCCCCACCCCCCGGTCCCACCATCCCCGCCACTGGTCAAGCTTCAGCAAACATCAGAGTTGAAAGTGTTTGCCATACCCCTCCCACCCCCCCGAATCACCACCACCACCACCTCCAAAAAAAAACACACTAGTGAATGATGATTTGGACCGCATGACAAAAAAACTGACCCGATACGAGGCAAATACGCTTAACAAAGGGCCGTCCCAGTAAGACACACACGGCACCTCCGTATGCGGAGCCCCTGCCAGCAGATTGCATCGTGGGAATTCAGCCGGGAGTGGGTGTATGTGTTTGGGGGGGGGGGGGGGGGGTGCATGGTGATCTTAAAAACATACAGTCTGCAAGGAAGGATTTCACCCCAAAGCATCAGCATTTCTGCGCCCACCCACAGGCCTGGAGCACCACTAATTAAAAAACAACAGAACGCAAGACCCCCCCCCCTCCCCCCAAACAGCCAAGCGGGATCCCTGTACCAGTCTAACTGCGAGAATATGACTGTGCTCCCTCTGACTTCCTGTGACGAGGTTCTGTCTATTTAAAGGGCACATGATTCTGGGCTTTCCATCACTGTCTTGGGAACCAATACAATACCTGACAGGAAGTGGATTTAACCAATCAGTGGCTGACAATACACTCCTATCATTACCATCTAATCACATCAGCAACATTCATCTGCAGTCTGCGCTACGCTCGATATGACGTTAATTTACGGAGGAGAGACGATGTCCGTCCTTCAGGGACATACATATACAAACTACAATTAGGCCCTTAATGCAAAAATCCATCGACCCAAATCATTTTTGACAGTTCTGATAGGTTGAGTGTGACTCTAACTAATCATTAATTAAAGTGTATAGCAGTGGATTTCAAATCAATACAATGACATTTAAATTCCATGTAGACAGGAGAACTTTCATGAAAAATTGAGCCAGGGCCTGATTTTCTGTCAACCAAGAAATATTTTCAAAGGAAAGTGAGAGAAAGGTGGATTAACCTCCCCGATCTGCGCAGCCAGGACCCCGTCCCTCTGGCAGACAGTCCTAGGGTGTTTCCCTGCTTGGGCAAATCTCGTCCTTCTCTGGCATTTTTCCCCAAACCAGTGGAGACGAGACTCCTTGCAGGCCAGATCCTCCGCGCAGGGGAAGCACGCTAATCGGCAGAGTTTGAATTGAAGCGAATCAAGCACAAAGCGAGCCTAAATGCAATTTGCAAGTGTGACGAAGAGAGCAATAGATCTGGTTCAGAAAGAGTAAACGTAATGTGCAATAATATTATTTTTCTGAGACAGGCAAAATCACACACACACACACACACACACACACACATTCCATTCATTTCTATGAGGAAATCTCTAATCTCAACATGACGACCTTAACCCCCACCCAGCCCTAAACTTAATCATAAGTAACCAACCTAAATACGAGGCTTTTGGCATTTTAACTTTTTTGATTGCATTCACAGATCTTTGTGGGGACCCGAAAAATGGTCCCCACAATGTAAAAATAACATGTTTTTATCACAATGTGGGGGACATTTGGTCCCCATAATGTAACACACACACACACACACTCACACACACACAGATAGATATGTGTGTATGTGCGTGTGTGTGTGTGTGTGTGTGTGTGTGTGTGTGTGTGTACATATATATTCCTTTCTTGTAGATTAATAACTACTGGCTCAGGTATACAACAACCAAAAACTTGCGGCAGTAACCTTCAAATTACATTAGATCCTTAACCGCTACGCCCCCCACAGGTCATTTATTCTTGGAACGATAACAACATTTTTCTTCTGTGTCACTGATAGAAGATCTGACCTCAAACTAACGTCTGGCCTCACGCTACTGTGATGCAACACTGAATTGGTTGTAAAATCTCACAACATATATATATATATATATATATATATATACATATATATATATATATATATATATATACACACACACACACACACACACACTTAACTCGTATAACAATAAAAAATATGCCAGCAACAGGAAAAACTGGATCAATCGTTTTGCCGCAACCTACATGCAAAAAGGAAGAAGAGGAATATTTTCCGGGTATGACTGTTCCAGTCCCTCTCAAGCTGGGACAGTTCAGAACTAGCATCTTCTTACCTGTTTGTCTATGGAAACCTCTGCAAGCAGCCTGTGCTTGTGACATTAACCCACTCCTGCTTATTGTTGTTCTGAAACATTTCACATGACTCTTATTTCTATAACTAGTGCTGTTCAGTTGTTCCAGGAAACTATTAATACTCGTCTGCTCACCGACATAGTAAAACTGGCCGCTACTGACAGTGAACGAAAAGAATACAGAAAGCAGAGGCCGGCTTTGCTGGAATCAGTCTCTTTCTTTCAAAGTTCACGTATTAATGTGACCAAAAAAACAGGTCCACCCAAACACACAGACAAACGCACGGACACACACAGATGCGCAGCAGTGTAACTGAGTGTCCCATCCCTGTAGATGTACACGTGTTATCGACTGGGGCGTACCTAAAAGTGCTGGCCCCCCTGAATCTGCCAGCGCACCCCCCCTGCCACCAAGGGCTGCTGTGATCTTAGGATATTATGTGTCAAACACCTTGGGAGATGTCCTCTTTGATCAGCTGACCGCATAATCAGCGAGTACAATATCAAACCAAGGTCAGGACACAGAGACCTGTTGTGCCAGGAGGCTTGGGCGTGTCCCATCGACGACGCCCACTGAGTTTGGAGTATGAAACCACCTTCCAGTAAGTCTGACTGCGATTGGTGGAAAGGGTGTACCTCTTCCATTGTGATTTACCATAAAGGTTAATTATAGACCTCAGTCACAGTTGGATTTGGAAATGAGATGGTCCCACCACACCCATCGTGGCCAGAAGCTTCACTTGCAGCCAACAACTTTTGTACAGCTGGCTAACAGAAGCTCAATGAGTGTCAAAAAAAAAAAGACTTAAAAAGGCGTTAATTACACTGAAGGGTCTATCACCAGCAGGGAGACGTGTACGCCTTCGAGGAAAACGGTGTTTGACACCCAGTCTGACAGTCGCACGAGTGTCCGTGGGAGCCGAGCCCCGCCTGATCTGCCACCTGGGGAGGTGTCACACACACACACACACACACACACACACGTGCGCCAAGCCTTAAGGCTGGGGGGGGGGGGGTTGAAGGATTGCATGACAGGGTGATGAAGAGTTTGATGTCGATGACAATAAAAATTAAAAAGAAGAAAAAAACCGTCAGGAAGGCAGAAGGCAACTTGCTTCATGTGTCCCAACATCAGAATATAATTTAAAAAAAATACTGCAGAAATTATGCTGATAAATTGTATTATAGATATTATTATATAATATAGAATTAAATTGTCAGCCTGCTATATACATTGCATTCCTCTGAATTCAATGTATGCTTTCTTTATGTAGGTAAAGCACTAAAGTTTATACATTTACGGCAAAGTGATAGTAGTATGCGTCTAAAACAACTGGTTACGAATCGGGACTGGTTTAATTGATTTGTCTCCTCGGGGACATCTTCTTACAAATACTAATTAATAATCATTGATATAAATCGTGAAGAGAGGGAGAGAGTTTTTAATTTCTTGATTTGAGATACTGTCTGTTATCTAACTAAAAAAAATCCCCAAAGCCGGATACAGCCTATTGTCAGGCCAGTTTTGATATTATGCACAAGTTCTTTAAACATCCCTCGCGCGCACACACACACACACACACACACACACACACACACACACACACTCGCAAGCAACCACCAACAGAAGAGTCGCAAGTCAAACATGAAACCCTCGGCAACACTTGCCGGGACAATATTTGCCCCTTGCCGGCCTGCGCTGGCGTTTCCCGGGCGCTGGAATTCCATCCCCAAGCTATGAAATTCACATTGTCACCGCTGACTGCTTACGATCATGTCGGGGAAGCCGGCTGAATGCCGAACACCAAAAAAAGTGATGCAAACCAATAGATGTTGCTCTTTGTTTGGTGCCAAGCCTCTGGCCGCGAGTGATAATGTCCCAGGGACTGAAGTAGCAATGTTTAAACCCCTGACACAAAAAGCCCCTAAAAGTTAGTGACAAGCATATAGAGGACTCACGCTGCGAGATTCAGTGTGAGACAACGCACAGTCCGCAATTTTTGCCCACACTGTCTGCAAGGAGAATTAAACGGCACCCCCGCAACAAAAAGCGTGCTTATGCCTAACTCATGAACTACTACTGTTGATATTATAATCTAGCGTCTCTCCATTCTAAATGGAATGGTTGTCGTTTAAAAATATGGTTTATATATGTGACCATATTTTTTCTCGTTTTTTGCCCGGCCCCTTTAATAAGGGTTGGCCCGGTGATCCTTCAGAGGTTTGTTCCAATGAACCGTTAAAATGAGATCATGGGCATCGGTTCCCCATCTGATGTCCTGCTTGAATTGGCTTTGCATATCACTCAAGGCCGCCGTGCGGCTTCCCAGCACCGGACACGACTCGCCCCCGGCGCCTGCTTCTCTCCCGCGCTCCGGGCCTCGGCGCTTTACCCCAGACCGACGCTTTCCGACGCTGCTCGCGTTTCTCCGTCGGGCAAAGTGGTGGGTTTTATGCGTAAACGTCTACGGATTAACAGAGGATCAGTAAACGAGCGGGGACAAACAGATCTTTATGATGAACTAAATTATCAAAAAACATTAAATTAAATATTCACCCATCATGTAAACTTATAAATTACGTATTTTAAAATAGTCTGTCTGGATATCTACATTTTAAATTAAAATGTGTTATTTTAATGCAATCAATAAAACAATAAACATTATAAATAGTAAAGTTCTAATAACATTCATTCAAACACTAAACAACGGTATTCTCGCTTTTTCTAAATATTTTTGTTCTGTGTTTCAGAGAAATTATGTATTTCTTTTTCTGTTTAAGTTTGCGTCAAACAATCGACAAAAGTTTGATAATTATGTTTTTTTATCATAATGGCATAAAACCGACAACACTGCCGTACATTTTCAGAACAGAATTAAATTAGTAATTAATTAGCGACATTACACATAAGTAAAGTTTTTATTTTATTCCATATAGACCTATAATTTTCATTTGTTATTTCTTTTACTGCTCCAGCCAAGTTTTACAATTTCAATCCTTTATAGTGTTAATTCGTTATTCATGATTTAATTAAATAAGCAATCGAGTTATTTTTATGTAATAATTACACACTGTCATTAAATATTTCGTTCTGCATATAGCATATAACTGTGATCTTTAAAATATATTCCATTGGCTATTTTTGAAAAATTCTCTTTTTTGCCTTTCAAAAACAAAACGTACTGACGTTTTCTTTACTTATAAATTAAACAATTTCTACACATTCAATTATAATCGTGCATTGTTCACGTAGACTCATGGATTCATGCACACACCCGCACGCGCACACCTTAATCTCGGCGATAAGATCCAGTTCCGGTATCGTCTACGCCAAGTTAGTAGGTGGAAGCGAGCTATCCACTAAAAAGCTGCAGGCATGCCCGATGGGCAACTAAACAAATAAATAAATTAAATACAAATTAAACAATTTATTCATCAACGGACAGTATACTTCTAAGCTTTGAAATTAAATTGGCTTATAAATAATACAAAGGTTAAATAATTATAGTTCTAAAATAGTACATGGAAAAAAATGTTTTACGCAACTTCTCGGTTTATAAAAAAAGTTTAAACTTGCTTCGGAAGAGGATACGTATACCTCATAAATCAAACGACAAGGTTGCATACAAAATAATCAAATGGATTTTTTTTCTTGAAATCAATGTCATATGAAGCTGTACATTAACATTAAATTTCATCAATAAATTAACTTACAGCTGTATATAATTATATGCCACCACAAACATTAATGACCCTGAATTTCATCTATCTGAGCAATCGTGTTTCTCAAAAGCAAAATATTTCCTTTTAGACTGTTCACAGTTCTCCTTGTGAAAGTGTAGTGTTTTCCAAATCGTTATAGCCTATACTTAACTACACGACAAATGTGCTTTGAGTTTTAAGAAACGGGAAAGTTCTAAAATAAGATGAGGAAATTGAGAAAATAAAACCCGCGCACTTACTGTTGGTAGTCCAGCTTGCAGTATAATTTCCTATCGCGCAAGTAGCAGCTCGTGGTGAGCGGCTGTTGACACACGGTGCACTGCAAACACTCCTCGTGCCACGAGGATTCGTTCACTCGCATCAGAAATCTGTCGGATATGGGCCTCTGGCATCCCTCGCACACAGACTGATGGTGGCACTCTGTCCCTGGCCAAAGAAAATCACAGCTTTTAGGAGGGCAACACTTCGTTAATCCCGTTTTAAATTTAATCAACGCGAGTACGATATTTACGTTTAGTTATTGTTTCTTTTGAAACGCAATGCACAGGAAAACCACTTAACGCAAGAAAATACATCTTAGTGCAACTAACATGCATATTAATATAACACGTATTTTAGTATAAAAGTGTGTAATTGAAATGACATTAAATTAGCATTGCAACGTCTGCACACTATCCATCGTTATTACTGTTATCTGGGTGACGCTTAAGTGTTATTTATTAAAATAATGGAACATGAAATAATGGCCATAGTGCGAAGCACCGAGATAACAAACGAACCAAAAGTAGAATTAAAACTTTAAAAAATGGTAGGGGCAATGAAGCTTAAGAAATAACTTCAAATGTTTTGGAGACCCACGGAATAAACATGAGCAATAGCATGCGTAACTGATTAATAGCAAATGATACCATAATTAGGTATAAATAATAAGGCCAGGTCACTGCGGGTGCACTGATAGCAAAAAACGACTAAAAGGGTTACGGTTATGTTGGATCCACTGTAACGCTGTGTAATATACAGTGTAAGTAGCACGATGATTTACGGCACGTAAACACTCCTAAACTAAGTATTGAAAACTTCATTTAAAACAGTGCAGTGAACATGTGTTCCATATATGAATGTCCAGACAACCTACCGAGCATAACCCCCAAAGCAGCCGAGCCAGATCTTAGGTGATCTTCGATCTTGATACCGTCCAGCATCTTTGAGCAGTCAGGCTGATTCCTCACAGAAAGGGACCGCTCCAATAACACAGGACCTGTTGCAATATCCAAAACAATGTGATGTCAACGTGCTCTTTTCTTTCTAAAATTCCTCTTTTTGCACACAACACTATTTGACGACAATAAAGTTTGCATACAATACTGGAGATTAGCCGTTTTATGTTTTATGAATATGCTAGTACCTTTAAATCAGTCGCAGCACCTAGTAGGTAGCCAGTGCCAACGGATCGCGATCTGCAGTGGTTCCTTCACAAGCAAATCTCGAGAAAACACACCATGCCGATACAGAAAAGGAGAGATATTTGCGAAAAGCAATCTTCAGATGTCAAACTTTACTACGTCGGACGCTTGTAACGCTTCTTTGCATGGAAGCAGCCAGCGCGCGTTTTCAAATGTTCAGGCGAGATTCTCTCTCCGTCTCGGAAAAAATGATGAAGAAAACAAAAAAAGTGTTAAGGAAACTGAGTTTAATCCATGAAAAGGCGAGCTGAGATGTTCCAGAGTGAGTTCTGGGGTAAATGTGCCGTACAGACCCCCGCTGCTGAAAAAGTCCGAAGCTGAGGTTGGGGCGAATGGAAGCGCCCTCCCACTCGTTGACCGCGTCACTTTTTTCTTGGACTATTTACTGACATTTGGATGCTATTGGTGCGCCGTTTTCATGGTGGCAGAGCAGCTTAAGTAAGCGTTCCGCCTCCAAAACCGACGACTACAACGCCGTGTGTCTGTCCCGCGGACCGGGATGAGTGCTACCCGAGCGCGTCAAGACGCGGCAGGCACAGCGTGAACAATACGGGGCTGGGAAAGTTGGAAAAATATAACATTGATATCTATTAACTTAATAATTACACCCCTGACACGGGCTGCGATAACATTAAAAAGGTCTGCAAACGCATTTTTTAAAATAATGTACTTATAATTTGTCAGCATGTACTGTGCTTTTTCCTATGTGCACGATGTTATATTCTTTTGCAGAAATATCTACCGCTTATTCTCCTTACTCAGTGAACAGCATTAAAACCCTGATGCAGCCGGCGTTTGGGACACTACTTGAAACGCAGACATTTTATCAACTATGACTGACATTAACATGCAATTATATGTCTAATAAAAACACGATTACAGCAGATTATTTGTTTAAAATATTTCGTTTTTTTACTTATGTAATATGAGCGGTCGAATAAACAGACTCGAAGCAGCAGGAAAATGATAGTCGCTAATGAAAGTAGTGAGGGCAGTTGTGGAAATAATAGTATATGAAGTAGATACAAAACGCGCCGCAGGTCGCAGTGGAAAATATTCATTGCTATCGGTAGGCCTAATCATATCAGGATCTTCTCAACAGTTTTCATTTTTCTTTATTGGCACGCATTGAAAATGCGTGTTCAAAATTAGTGTTTGCTCATAAAAAAACACTGGCAGTGTTTAAAGGCTTTCAAATCACGGGCCGCGCCGTCAAGCTGCAGACGTGCGCAAGCTTTGCGCCATTGTGCTCCTTACAAAAGCGCGCGCCTTGTGACCCCTTTGGCCGAAGCACCTGGCGATTGGTAACGCTACCCGCAGCTGATGGCGGAATGCAAAGAGCTCAGCCAAATGACTGATCCGCCGATAAAACCTCAGATAGCACAGAAGCTAACATTTATTAATTTATTATTCTTTTCATTCATCTCGGAACTATGATTCTCTGTCATTCCAAAAAGATATTTTAAATTGCTACGCACGGCACACCCTCTTTTGTCATTTCACGATCCAAATGGATCCGGCTGATAGAAATCTATATTTTATCAAGGGCTGGGGATTATCATATATATTTTTTATTACTTTGTCTATTACACATCTTCCTTATTATGAATCCACGGCAGATTGAATATATAATTTATACCAGAATAATGAACGTCCGAGTTATAACAATGAAACACTATATTACAATGCGCAGTGTAGTAACTAGTAAATAAAAGCTTTTGCATATAACGAAATAAATAAATAAATTCAAATAAATAATACAGTCCTAGCATGCAGTCTTAACTGGATTACGATGCGAAATTACAGATAAATAGTATTTTATCATTCCTGGTTAGTATGTGAACTGGAGGCATGACCTGAAAACATTTACAAGAGACACGTAAATATCCCGGGTACAGGTGCTTATTTACCGGCACAGCCATGGAAATTAAAACTCCTCATCTAAGGCGAATCGATGGATGGACATCTTAATATTTTATTAATACCTCGCATTTTAGGCAATTAATTTAGACTAAATAAACTCTTTGTCCAGTGTCAACTGCCGTAATGACCGCTGGTGTCCCTTTCATCTCTGGAGAGTTTATTAACTGCACGTGGCCCCGGTTGTTGCGCGAGATGCTGTACAAACTCAATTGTTTTTTTTTTTCAACTTGACGGCACAGAAGAAAACAGGCCACTTTTAACTCTATATTTATCATCGTAACTTTTTTGCTCGTTTGCTCTCCTTCCCAATTAAACTGAGTGGACTTTATCCCACCCCCCTCCTCCCGCAACATCCCTACGGCAATACAAGCAAATTGGTTTTAGGTATATAAGCGACACTCTAGATATGGAAGTACAGAAATTAATATAGCCTGCAGAAGTAGTGAAATTCACTGGATAGAATGTACCGCCGGCCCTTAAAATGATAACTTTAAAAATATACCATTGTCAAGACAAGAGTCATAACGGTAACGGTAAATTACATCTGATCTCTTAAGGATACGGCCATGTGGCCTATACGATTTAACTTTATGCAGGCGATATAAATTTAGCAATGTATTTTAAACGTGATTTGTGTTACAATGCCTTGATTCTAAGCATACGGAAATTATTTCATAATGCCGACTTTACGAAGTAGATGTTTATATTCGGAGCGACAACAGAAAGACCATCTTCCATCGTCGTGGTAGATCGCAGACTGCGATGTGGAGAAAAGCAAAGCGATTTTGTTTGTCTTTCCTGCAACCCCACCAACGGCTTCTGAACTCATATTGTAATTACAGGGCGTAATATATACGTAGCTCTAACCCAAGATAATCCCCCCTGCAGGTACTTTGTGTACCAAAGCCGTATCACAGGATTTATGCGGTCATCAGGTGAGACACAGATCATTACCTATTTTCTTAATCTCCATAGCTTCACTTTTTTCTCCATCTATGTAAAGCAATAGTTTTAATACGCAACCCATTTCCCCGTAGTACATACCCCCCTCTCCCCAGTTTTCTCATTCAAATTAGGCATAAAATTAGAAATTTATGAAAGACGTAAGAAGCGTTTGCATAGAAACTTAACAGTTGAACGCGCCTATCCAAAATCCATGTATTATATATATATACTATTTTATACTTAAGCAACATAGTTCAATTACTTGTTTTGTGAATATACACATTGTATACCTTAGATTAATTTAAAAAAATATTTACAGTTATTAAATAAAACATTTGCGCACTCAAGTTTCAGGATGTGACATTTGTAATGGAACCATCATTCTCCTTAAAGAAACTGATGCGTTTAACAACTAAACCAAAGAAGTTAAATCAATGCGTGTTAATGTTTAAACGATTTTAATGATTTAATGATTTTTTTACAATGGCCTAAAATGAATTTCGAATTAGCAACACCGACGATAACACCAATTTTTCTCAGTAAATAGCTTACGTAAGTATTCGTATTATGCAAATAACATGAGACTATTTGGAGAACATGCTGTAATGTGTAATTCTAATAATTGTACTACACTGTAGATGACGCAAAATATTTAGGCCAAATTGTGGAGAAGGGATAGTGTTCATTTTATTAAATGAGTAAATGCGGTAGATTTTCCAAAAACAAAATAAACAGCTATGCTACCTGCATCTGATGATTTATCCTTTGTTTAAATGTTAAGTATAGGCTAAATTAAAATCACATCGATAATGACAACAGAAATAAAACCATGCTACGCGCTGAGGGTCTAAAATTGTTTATACGTTATATATGCGTTTAACTTCGCAATAATCAAAGAAGTAATAAAACCCAGTAGCGACAATAAAAGATAAGTACCCTGTTTAAAATCACACGCCAAATTTAAGATTATTAAACACGCATAAAACCCAACATGCTGAAGATGAACACCGCGAAAATGTGCAAAACAGACACTAATACTCCCGAATTAACTTTAGCAGATACAAAATTGCATTTGGTGATAAAAGTCAAAAGTTTCACAAAACCACATAAGACAATTACAGCGCATGTTTATTAAAGGATCTCAGTCACCAAAGACAGTAAAAACGGTATCATGCTTAGAGGAGACGAGCGATTACGTTACCTCCGCATAGACTTGCGCTGGTCTGATTGTCTTTGTATTTCAGCAGAAGCTGTTTGCTGCACTGTATCAAATTGTGGGGCATACAATTACCCTTTGTCGTGTCTTTCATGCCCTCTGGTGTTGGTATAGAGAACTACATCGTAGATATTTTTATTTATTTATGTATTATTTACTTCTTCGACCTTATTTGCTGATGTCTCTCAATGATGCACCAACATAATAATATTATACATGTATACATTTATAAATACACAGGCCGAAGGATTGCATTGTAAAAGAATGGCGCGCATGTGAAACGAAACTGTCTTTGAAATGACCTCATTGCACGAATTAATTGGGTGAAACCGCTCATTATCTGCACATATTTTCAGTCCGCACCTTAACTACAACAAGTTTGGCAATATCGTGGTTAGCTTTTATCCACCTGCCTCGTGTTTTTTTTCAGTATTTAATAATGCTTTGCAATGTGTTTATGTACATCCATGACTTATCTACTGCGATCTTTGCCTCGTGGATTAGACTGGCCCTTATACATTATTTGTAAAACTGGACGAAATATGAGCCGAGAACTCATTGGCTGTATAAGTGTTTCATAAACACTGGGCTCTTATTATGCCCACAGAATCCATTACAGCGTAATTAAATGTATCACATGTTAATGGTTAGAGGACTAAGGTCGATATGCAATTCCTGCAAACCCATAGAAAACCATGAAAAACTCCTGCCGTGGTACATAATTGGCTCCAAGGCTTCAAGATTCCATTGTAGTTCCCATGAAATTCGCTTTCTCCCCAGCAAACACCAAACTTCGCTGAAAATTTCAATCACAGATGGAATATAAAGGAACAGAAATTTCCGTAAACAAGCCGACTGCGTCACATTAAAATAGTCAATATGTTTGTACATTTACATGTTCGCTTAATGAGCAAAATTAATTTGTATTTAATGATACCATCCTAATACGCCTGGTAGCGTATCCCAGCAACAGGTGTGTGGCACGTGCAGCCTCGCGACAGGAATGAAGGTCATTACACATCTGCTTTCACCCCATCATATCGACTGACGTCTTGAAATGCAGTTACGGGGAGGGGGTTTAAAAAGCGGGTATGCACATATTAAAATGGAGTAACTTCTACCTGAATCAAAATGCAGACGGTTACCTTGGTTGAAAGAACAGGACCTTGTTGGTAAGAAATTTTTCTGGTTTCCTCGCATAGTCACAGAATACACAGGCCCGTGTGAGTTTTCGTTTTGCCAAACAACCGTGCTTTAGAAGACATAATAAGAGTTCAAAAACCAAACACATATCTAAATTCGCCTCGGACCACAACCTCATAATTATTTCCAACCTCATTTAATTATTCCTTGTGTTTAATTTAGCCTTTGAGGTACAAACATACTTTAGACTTGGCGCTTAACACTGTTTTCGCTTAAATAATAGTTTTCAAGCAAATCTTTTTGAAATGGATTTTGAAAAATCGACTGAGAGAAAAACTCTGGTTTTAAATTCGATCCATATTAATAAACATTTACGAAATATATATCACCTATATAACTACTTTGGCATAGTAAGGTCCCAAATCCATCTCTTCCTGTTATGCGCCTAACAAATGGTTTCAATTGTATTTTACTTAGTGTTGCATAATTTCCGATTTCTATACAGAATTTATAGATCAACAACACCGCTGGGGGATAAGCAGATACATCTTTTACCTATTTACTTTAAATTCGTTATTTATTTATAAGGACATATATCCGCTAACTTGTGTTTTAAGTAGTTCCATTAAAGCATATATAAACATAGGTTCTATGACGCTCACGTGGTTAAAATTCGAATGGTATATCAGCGAAACTGATACCAGTGAAACGAACCGACATGGGTCAGCTGGAAAATAAGAACGGTGTTTATCAAATGGGACGAGATGAGCAACCACAGGTTCTGCGTTATCTGATCTTGTTTTCCTTCGCTGATCATTTGATGTAGAAAATTATATTTCAGAAATTCGTAAACAGCGCTACCGGTTCAGCCTGCAGCCTGCTTTGCATCGATCGGATGTCTCAAGTCTTAACTGCGACACCTAAATATTTAACTGAAAAAACATCAGCTAATGTTATTTTAAATAGCTATACACGTCAATGAGGATAGCCTAACTGGACTGCTGTTTAACTGTTTTAGGGATTTATTTTCTACCTCAGGTAAAATATAGTAATTTATTAATTTGGGGGGAAAAACCAGAGAAATGTGTGAAATTGTTAAATGTATGAAACTGTAATGGCTAAACCTTATTGAGACTTAATTAATTAATACATTCATAACGTATAATAATAATAATGTATAAAAAAATTGTTTTTTATTATTAGATAATGACTGTTTAAGTTTTTAAAGCAGACTGCACTTACATTTAAAGTTTAAGGGATAAATATTTCTTTCGGTCTCTGTAACAATTGTTTCTTTTTTTAATGAACAGCATAAAGAACCTGGAAATTAATGTTAAAGTTCTGCTATATTGCTGAGAATCCAAAAAACTCTGTTTGTTAAATTGTTATATGAACCTTTTTTTTGTAATACTCACGTCTTGCAACTTTTCGTTGAATATTAATCGGAAAGAAAAGGTTATAGATATTACTGAACAAGTTTGAATATTCAAATACTTAATTACGTCAGAGTGCCTGAATACTAAATATGCATTAAGTATTAATTTAATAATACTGCTTCGTAACACATCCCTATTGAACTTTTTATATACGAACAATTGCATGCATTTCTCAAGCAGTTTAAATCTTTTCTGTTGGTATGTGGTATTGTAGCGTGTCGAATCAGATTAAATGTCATTTTAATGTCATAAATTGTATTTATGCTTTTTAAAGGTTTCTGTTTATTCACGGAAAACGTACGAGTTTCAGACTTCGTTTATTTGAAATATTATTCGTTGTTAATTATGCATTTGCATGAATTTAAGCTTCGCTTGCAGCATATATCGCCGCTGTAATGTAACATTTTGAGAATTCACCGTTGGAAAGCATATAAGGCCAAGTGCACGTGCACGCTTGGAAATAAATTGTGAGCTGGAATCACTGAGTGATGAACGGGCAATTAAATAGCGCTTTTGGAGTTTTGGAGGGTATAATTAAGAAACGTTTGACGATAAGTATACCGATTAAAATTCCCTCGCTCGTTGTCGGATAAAAGATGACTAATACCTGTGATATATGACACATGAAGCCCTTTGGTAAACACAAGGTAGTCCGTCGATGGAAAAAGTACGACTGTCACTGATGACAAGCAAGCTCACTCACGACAGATCAATTTAAATTCAGGTTGAAGTAGGCGTACATTACTTCAGTGAATAGAATATATATTATGTCTGGGGGGACATAAAACCATGTCCACTTGTCTGTTAGATTTGAAAAACTAAGATGCGACCTTTTGTTGAAAAACGGGTATAACGGGAGGAGAAGGAAGCCTTAATTAATAAAGTTTAATCGATTTGCACTAAAATATTTATTAGTTTTTTTGTGATTGCCCATCGCCGCATTTTAATGATGCCCCCAAAGATACCCGGGCACGTCTCTCTTTCTCTGCCCCCCCCTTATTTCCGCGGTCCCTGTACATACACAGATTCGTTCTTCTTAGTTGTGCTTTTAAGTAATCAGCACGTGGCGGGTTGCCTGTGTGAATAAGGTGGAGTTTTATTGTTTGTCTCCTGGGAGCGGTAACCAGGCAAGCAAAAAAAAACTCAATTTAGTGGAGAAGATCTTTGTTTTGAAAATGGTAAGTTGACGGCAGGTATTACAGTAGGGGTTGTTAAAAACTTGAATCTGAATTTCTTTCTATCCGTGCAAACTAAAATATTTATTTGATTGTGCTTTAAAAAAAACTGAATTATGTTAAGACAACCGGCCGAACGAATGCAAGAAAAAAACAGACCATGCAGGGTAATTCATGTCGTATATTTATAAATCGCCCAAGAAGCATTCATTCGTCTTGATCTTTAATGAGCTCTAACCATTATTCCATCCATACCACATCTTTAAAACAGAGGGCAATGAGTATGCAATTAAAGCATTAAACTCTTTTTAGAACTTGAAAAAAATAATTAGCAAAAGAGCAAAGAAAAAAAATTAACTAGTCCGTACTTATGTCCGCCGTAGCGCAAGATATCTGGTATTTGGATGGTTTCCTTCTAAGGGAATCGCCATGACACTAGGAACATTAATTCTACGTAATTCTCTAGAAGGATACCATGTAAACGCAAGATGACTTGCGCCACGGCGGACGCAGGCATAACTACGGAGATCCCACGACCCGCGCGCTTTCACAGAAAAAGGATGTGTTTTTCGGATCGTTTATGATACAATTCCAAGGGTTTATAATGAACCATGGGAAACCGACCCACGAGTCCAAACAAGCGTTGCCTTATACTAGGGACCACTGAACATAACTTATTTTTTAAGGGTAGACCTACGCTACAGTAAATATTTTATTACCGGTCGATAAGTGGTCGGTCCGCAAAGCTGCACAGTCAGATCTATGCAAATTTACATTACACTGCTTAACTCACCTGAAACTGGTTTGGTCTTCCTAAAGCGTTCAACTATTTGCATATTTCTACTGAAACAAATGAAGAGCAGGAACGTGCTTATGAGAAACTTACAACATATATGTGTGGGGATTAAAAAAAACTTTCATTCGCATGTCTCAGTCCAAGCTTCACATCACTTTACGTGCTTTAACTGAGGGTGAAAGAAACAGCCCCCTCTTCTGGGGAATAAGGAAATTACACCACTGAGTACTGACTACTGAGCAGATATAACTGAATACTAAACAGACCCCCGTGAGTACTGCGGGTCGTTTGAAGAAACTCCACACCCAGGGTAATTTGACGTGTTACTCCACACCCCTGAAGCAGATACGATAGTGCTGTGTGTATTTACATTATAACTAACTACAGTACGAGAGCAGATCTAATAAACAGACAATATTAAGTTGTTAGTGTTGAATTCTGCTTGATGTTTAACACAAGCAGGCTGCGTCTTTGCTTAGTTCCTTTCTTGAAGCAGGGTTTTTTTAATGCGAGAATACCCCCCACCACGACATAAGCAGTGTTTTTACCAGCGGTTTAACTGCCTGGCTGAAAAGACAGCGCCCAACCAAAACTTACGCATGGCCACAGTAAAACATTTATTCACTCACGTTTCTACTTTTGAAAGCCAATTTATAGCATTTTCCGTGATGTGTATACAAATGTAATATATTCCATAAGCCCTCTTTAACAAGTGGAAAATAAACAAACCACAGGCTTACATGTTTTCGGTGACTTAAACAGATTACACTCTAGTCTAGTAAAGGGACCGTATTTCGGCCTTTGCCTCTTCTGGTGAAAATCGCGCTTATTAAATACATGGTGCCGCTGGTTCTTAAGCGTTGCCATTGCAAATAACAGTTAAGTAGCCTGCTGACGCGAATGGTGAGAGCCATTCATAATGAAGTGGGCCAAACTGGAAGTCGGACGCTGGAAATGCTTAAAAGATGAGGATGGACAGTTAAGGAGAAGGAAGCATGTTCAAGCAGCGGCATAATTTCCGTTTAATTCTGGGTCGTTCGTTGTCAGTGTAAGCATTTATCGTGACGGATAATTAACGATTTTGCCCCCAATTAATTCTTTTTCTGCCTGGTAACAATTACCGCTGATGCTGCGGACAACGATCGTCCGTGTTAATTTACATTCATTCGTCAGTCGTTCGAAACAGCGAGATTAGTCTGAAATCCTAACTTTATTCGCCCTTTTCTTTTCTGAATTAGCTCTGTTTAAAAACAATTTAAGGCAAAGTCATTTCTATTTTTTCCCAAGCGATACTGGTAAAAAAAAAATCAGCCCCGTCTTCCCCTGATCTCTGTGACAAGAGGGTAAGAGTCAGGAAACCGAAATAGAAATAACGTGTCCGAAGCTGAGTACGGGAGAACACGTGGAGGCAAGCTAGCAGCAGGGATTAACCATCTTATTTTTAGGAATGGTGGTCATTTTTGGGGAAAATCTTCCGCTAGTGTGTGGCTCAGTGGGTCTGGAAGCAGAGCCCCTGGTTAGGTCACCAGCCCCAATTGCTTCAGGGACTAACTGAAAGTGCTTTAAACGTGTGTGGCTTTTAATAAAAAAAAAGCACTAGCCTTTTTGTTTTTATATACCATGCTAGAGCACTGATTCTTTAAATCATAAGCCCTTCTCTGGAACGTTTAGTTCACTTGGTCTTACTATTGCGTGCGATATTCCTCCAGGTACTTCCCCTGTACTCTAGAAACACACAGTTAGGTTTTATAGTGTCTCTGGAATAAATAATTGCCCGCTGCGCGTGTGCTCTGAAAGATGGACGTCCTATGGGATCTATTCGTCCAGCTCGTTCTCTAATGCCAGGAACAGGCTGCAGGTGACCATGTATGGAATCAGCACTTGGAAGATGGATGGATGGATATTTTTGAAAAAGGAAAATAAAAAGAAAAAAATGCTCTTCCACCTTGAGGCCCAGAATAGGGCATCTCAAACACATCTTGATGATCTCCTACCCGGCCATTAAACATAGAGCTCATCTGTGTGTACATTCTCTTCCTATACAATGTCAGAAGGAAGAGTACCAATTTGTACCTTTTCTTGTTACTGGGGCTGTACCCTCAAAGGTCTCCCAATTGTACTCTATAGCTGTAGGTAAATTTGCCTTTTAAGGTACAGAAATGGACTCTGAGAAACATTTGTGTACCATTGAGGGGTACATTAACGTTGTTTGTACTTTGGGGATTAGGGGAGCAGGTTCAAGTCCTGGGAAGATGTATCCTTGAATTTCTTTAGTAAAACCTTCTTTTTGAGCTCCCAGCTGTGAAGGATGCTTCTTAATTGCCTGCAGTAATGTGTGGGGGTCCGGTCCCTCAGAGCGGAAACAGTGCAGATAAATCAGCTTTGTGACGGAGCCGGCGGGTCAGTCGGGGCGTGATGGCCGTCCAGCCTGGGATGGATCCACGTCAGGGTGCGGGGCTGGGTTATTTCTGAGAGGCTCCGCTAGTTTGAGAGATGATCCTACTGACCGTATTCCCACCTAGTAACTAAAAAGAGCTAAAGTCACCAGGTTAAACAAGTCCAGCTTCAGGAGAAACAAAGCTTCCTGAGACCAATGTAACAAGTGGAAGGAGAAGCAGGAGGGTCAGCAGGAGGGTTAGCAGGAGGATTAGCAGGAGGGTCCCTTGGGGGTTGCATGGGGAAGATGAAGCAAGAGCTTTATCACGGCCCGCAGACGAAAGGGAAAAATAAACAAGGCCTGCGGTGGGGGGGTCCGTGCTTCCCCACTGCGCTCCCCTCGCACCTCCCTCGCACGTCGCTGCCCCCCCTGCGGGTGGCGCGTGTTGTGGCCTCTCTGCTGAGCCCAGATCTTCTCAGTTGTGGCATTTACAGCCCCTTAGATGTTAACATGATAACAACCCGCACTGATAAAGTTAGTTAGTGTGTTGGGGGGTAAATGTTAATAAAAATGGTGAGGTATACTTGTAAATGCTGGCATCTTGAAAACATTTTAAATATGTGTGTGCAAAACAAACAAACAAAAAAAAAAAAACAATTTGGGGGGAGAGGCTGGGGGTCGATGCTGCATTGTTAGATGAGGTCAGTTATGATCATTCAAAACGTACAATTAGGTCCCATTTGCCTCATTCAATTTTTAACTGAAGGTTTTGATCTCTTTCAACAATCCTACTTCCATGGAGAAAGGCTGCAAACCAAACAGGTGCTGTGGCGTAGTTGGTTAAAGTTCCTGTTCGGTAAACAGAAGATGCTGGGTTTGAATCCCAGCAGTATCTAGGGCCTGTGTGTGGCTCTATGGAACCGAAGCTATGGCACTCTGCAGCACCTAGAAAAACAGTGTAAAACTCCTGCATTTCTCCTGGATTTCCCGTAACACCTGGATTCAGAGCAACTGCCTGAAAACAAAGCAATTGCTTTACAACCTAAGATCTTTACAGGACTGACCGACATAAAGGATTCAATGGTGTTTGCTTACTCTGGCCTATTACACCTTTACAGTCAAAATAGTCTATAAAACTGATTACAAAATTAATTTAAATCCCATAATAAACATAATAAATAAACACATTGGGTGGCAGGATAATTCCGTACATTTGAAATAATTATTTTATTCTGAGTTACATACATACTGTATTTATTTTCTCAACCGCAAGCTCTCCTGAGACCAGCGATCATGTGCTCATAAGTTCAGTTTCTATACTGTATATGAATACTGTACACTATGCAGGGTGTGGGTGTGAGCAGAAGGTTGTTGGTTCAAAACCCATGGTCAGAAGAGTGATTTCACAGTTAGACTCTTAAGCAAAGCCCTTAATCCTGACTGCTCTAAATACTGGCTAACCGTGCATTCTCAAGCGCATGTTGCACTGGATGAAAGAATCTGTTATTTTAATTTAGTGTAATGTGATCTAAACCAAGCATAAAACACCCCTGAAGGAACTAATATGCTACATTGGTAAAGTGGCAACTAAGAGAGCCAGTCCCGGATGACGACTGCGGTCTGTCCTGAGGAGTCGAATCTATTGCCAGGATGCACTCCCACAGGTGGAGGGGCAGGTCATCCCATTTTGGGACGCCGTCTCTCTCACTCGACGTTGGCGGTCCGCCTCCCAGAGAACGAGGAAAGAAGTCGGGCTCAGCGCGGGTGGGGATGGGGGCAGCGAAGGGGGAAAAGAGACAGTTGGGTCTGGCCTTTATCAAGATGAGAGAAAACCAAGGCTGGGCCATAAAGTCTAATGAAAACCGTAATGGGGGGGACAGGGAACTGTGTGCTATTATGGCGTCCCATCTGGGGGCCGCAAGCCGGGCTGTGAACCCGAGGTCAACCCTGAAAAGGATCCGAGGGGCTTTTCGGCGCTCGCCGTCGGTGCGCGGCGTGCATGTAGATGCAGATGTGATTCTGTGCATGAGCACACCTGCATTACGCATAACAAATAAAGAAAATCCTTCCCCCAGCCACACAACACTCAAAGCTCTATTTCATATCAGATTCCCTAACTAATTATACTATAATTATTAAAATAAAAAAAGGTGTCTTAGACATTCAAAAATGGTGCACTGGGTGAATCTATGCTGGATGACTCATCATTTCATTGGCTCTTCTCACGCAAGTTCTCCAGTTCGCGTCCAATCGGCGAACGGGATTTAACATTCCATTAATATTCCGAGCATTAAAATGCCCATAGATGGTTATTGCTCATTTCTATATATTAGCAATATATATTTAAATTATTCTTGCAGCACGCGAAATGACACACGGTGTAAGCACATGCGAGCGACTCCGCTTGTTGGGGATCTACGACCAAGACAAGCCAGGGGCTCATGGGAGGGGGGGGGGGTTGTCCTGCCCCCCCCTGCTTTGAACGGAGCGTCTGGTAGCCACCTGGAATTGCCACTGTCTACATCCCCTGCCCCCCTCAACCCATTCATTCTCAGCCAAATGCAGTAAAACAGAATGGGGGAAAAAAACCTCGTTCTGAGTGATGAGAAGCACGGTTTCAACCTCTGCTGGACTGGAGGGGCCACTTAATGCCCAATAAAGGGCCCAGAAGTGCAGGTCTCCTAAGACCCCATAGCTCCCCACCCCCACCTGGACGGCCCAATCACACAGCGGGTGCTAAAAGGGCCAGGCCTCCCGTAAATGTCCAATAAGGTGCCCGTCACACCTACAGGGGAGCGTAGGGTCAGTGCACCTGTCTAAAGACAGGATATATCGTCCCTCTCCCCCCCCTCCCCCCTTCCAGCAGTATTTGTGCTTCTGCGAGCCAGCTGCCAGGAGGACAAACCCAGATCTCCTGTCTGTAGGGTGCAGGGGAGACCTTTCCATCTGAGTAAGGTCAGAAACAGTCGCCGAGAGCCTAGAACCTTAATGACTAATGGAGAAATCAGGCCTTAACAAACCTTAATGACAAGCCCAGATTGGAAGACCCGTACCCCTGGGTAGGGGCTGATCTTGGCACACAGGGCTGGCCGGCGATCCACCCCAACCTCTCTCTTGGTCTATATTGTCGCCTACGTTTGCATTGTACTATCTGGTACATTGCGTGTTTGTTGTGATAGTTGTAATTGAATTTATTGTTACTACATGAACATGCACCCAAATTTATATATACCATAATCTATAATTTTGTTTTTGGCAGGAGTTTTTCCACTGCGTAGTTAAATTGACTGTTTACTGTGCATATGACAAATAAACTCTTGAATGATGTGGTGTTACGAAGATGTTTTTTTTATTATTATTTCATACGAAATATGTCATACGCCCAACCCCCCTCTTAACCTCTGGAAGGTTGGATATAATTCTCTTTCACACAAGTGTGTGTGAAATCCCTAGCAGTGACCCTCTGGCACAAAGGCATCCACTAGCGAAGGAAACACATGTATGCAGGTGGATTTGATCAAAGTTAATTACAGACTTTGGCTCTCTGCTGCTCTTTTACTAGACCGAGGCAGCTTCCTCTTAAAGAAAGAAAAAAAAATCCACGTTTATCCACGCAATAACGGCCGGCGTACTCTTGTAACATACTCTGCATACACATTTTCATAATTATCATTTTTGTAAATTCCGGTCAGATGTGAAAACACTGGACGGCTACCTAAAAAACCTCCATGGGTGAGGTCATGCAGTCTCGGCGTGACGCGAGGGGACCGGGCTAGCGAGGTTTGGCAAGCGCAGAGTAGTTCTGTGGTTTTTCTGATGCTCGAAAATTTTGGCTTTTGTTTCACTGTGACTCAATGGCTTTGCTGGCAAAAACGTACCTGTTTGATCGCCAACAGCGTGTCCAATACCAACCTGCTCATGCCTATTAAAAAAAGCACCTTCGAGTCTGGACATGCTTAGCATATCGCAGTTTTGGTTAAGAACTCCGTGAAACTGTGTATATGCAAAATAAGCAGTTTAATGTAGTAAGAATGATCGTCAAGTTTGTCTGGCCATTAGGCAAATCAAACAATCAGTGGTTTATGACCAAGCGGACAGAGCTGCCAAACACGCTCACGTTCAAAACAGAGTCAGCCATTTAGAAAATATGTGGCGAGCGGCAAGCATAGGCAGTGCAGTTACTTCTGGAGCCAAGCTACCCTACGAGAAAAGCGAGAGGAAGGACAGACCCTACAAGCTCCTGGGTAATAGCCACGATTTGCTGTGGCTGGTCATCACAAACTCCTCGCTGAATCATACACACACACACACACACCGTGATCCACAATGTTTGTGTGTTCAGGCATGACACACCGGTAACACAGTACGAGCTTCAAAAGCATAGGTGAGACTTCAAACTCACCTGTAAACAGGAAAACAGAAGACTGTCGCCAAGAAACCTGACAAACAGGTGCCGTGTGGCTTCTAAATCACCGAAGCAATTGCGGAGAAATGCAATCTCTGAAAGGCTTATACAGTATTACATTGTGGGCTTGGAAATAACATTCGAATGAAATTCAAGTGATTCCACGTCTTCGGTTTTATATATATATATATATTTCATTCTTTTTTTGAATCAGTCACGTTTGGCAGGTCCGATCTCTCAGCGTGCCCTGTGTCTTGCATCAGTTCAATATATTTTTATATAGCACCGTTCGAAACAGAGTTGCCCCAAGGCATCTGAGAAGAGTGCAGGGCAATCCATTATTAGTTCAATTATACTAAATGATTCATGATTGGGGGAAATTTAAAGGAAGAGAAGATGGCATTCGTCATCTTACGTACCCTCAACGCTGTGGGGCATAAAAGGACTCCGACTCAAGGCAGAAACACAGGGGATTCCTGTAGTTAGAGCCTCCAATGTTATGCGCATTAACGCAGACTTCCGTTTCTGAGGCTTCCTTCACATTAGCCAGGCACCTGGACCGGACTGCTCGTCCCGCCGCCAACTCCGCACCGAGACAGTATGTTAATGTTAATTCAAACCGAGGCCACGAGGGCTGGAAGAGAAGTCGCGATCCCGACTGTGAGAACCCCTGTGGCACTCGGTCGGAAACGAGCATGTAGTGACAGAAACTCGCCTGAACCGAACACTCGTCAATTCGCTTGCATTCGCTGTCATTTGAACCAGCAGCCGACTACAGCCCAGACGAGCGAGCATGTACATAGGATCGGTGCGTTTTCATGACAGTTTGCACCGGAACAGTGTACTGCCACCTTTTTAGGCACTATTTTCAGTTTTTATCCCTTTTTTAAGAAATGTAATTTAGGGAATTTGTAACAGCACAGATTTCTCTTTGAACTCAGACACCGAGAATCTTTATGTTTGTAGCACCTTAAGCTCGAAGGCGCCATGTCAGCTTAACATGCATATTAGATTACATTTACATTTATGTTTAATGTACATATTAGGTGTGTTGAGTTACCCGATACAGCATAATTATTGCCTACTGGCATGTTTTATTTTCCAGAGAAAAAGCACCGTGGAGGCTAACATAAAACATCCATTCTTGTGATACTTTTATCCACAGCGACTTACAGCAGAGGGAAAGCTTACAATCACACTGCTCCCGTGGATCCAGGCTCACAAGCCTCATGTTGTTAGCGCAACACACTTGCCGAGCTACAGGTTGTACTGAGGCTGAATACTCATAATGGCCAGAACAGGAAACAGAGCCGAAACCCTGCGAAAGTGTGCGTGCAAACGAGCCCACTGCCATGGCGTATTAGAGTTAACACCGCCATGAACCTGAAGAAGATCGAGGTAACAGACCCGCTTTAAGCTCCCGGTTGTCATGGCAATTAAAATAGAACCACGACCATCTCCCCTGGCAACAGAACAGCACAATACCAAAAGCCACTAAATGGAATTTTATTCAAATTATATTAATACAGACTAATAACCACACAATGACACTTCCCTTTGTAAAAGAACAGATCCTAAAATAAATACAAAAAAGTTACAATTCCTACAAGTTTTTTTAATATATATATATATATATCACACATTTGTGGTTCATACATGGATCTTGGCTGCAGAAAACATGCAAACCTCTTCCAGCATCCCCATTCAATCTGCACAAGGTGGCCCATTCCAGTCGAGCATCTCGTGGTTCGGTTTTGGCAATCACAGAAATACGCCTGCTTCATCACAGGTTCATGGGGGGGGGGGGGGTGACAGATCAGATGGTACACTGTCACGGCAGCTATTTACAGAAGACACCCCACATTTACAAAGACGACAAGGTGACCATGGGACACTTTCAGAGGCCCAGGTTCAATTAAAATCACAGCACTAAGACTTTTGTGATCCCAGGAAAACAGAGTAACGGCCAAATGCGACGATGAGCACAGGGACCAACCACAACTGAACGATAAACTTGCACCATTTCCATTGTTTTACCTCAGAATAAAAAAATGGGGGAAAAGGAAAATAAATCTCAGCTTCTCCAAGAGTTTTACTATGTGCGAGATGGTCACACTGCCAAGGCACTCAGGATCGAGCTGGAGGTGGGGCACACTGGCCAAAACTGTAAAGTAAGGCTTTTTGGAACAGCCCTGACACGCAAGTTACTCCGCAGAACCGGCCGGCAGAGGAATGGTGGTATTTTGAAACATATCGGCCCGAGCAGCTCTTTCAGAACATAATAAAGCCTGATGTATGATCACAGGGAAGGGCTCCTGCAACACCAGCACGGGGAAAACCCAGTTCGATTGTATGAATCTGCTCAAAACGGCCTCGGCGGGGAACTGTGACGATCACCTGCGCCACACCCTCCCAGGCGACCTTTAACCTTCCCAGTGACCACAGCCCCTCCCCAGGGGAGTCCGCACTGCAGCCTCATTTCACATCACCATTGAAAAGTCTGCTCCTTTGAAGATTTTATTTTTCTATATCCTTACTTTAAACATTCCCAAACAGACTGACACAATTGGCACGAGCCTTTGATCTAAACTGTAGGACAAAGCGGGCCTCAGATTAATGGTTGTGGGGAGGGGGGCTGCTCTTGACTAGTTACTTTAAAATGGAACCACAGGAGAGAAATACTCCATTCGTATTGTTTAAAAAAATATATATATATACACACACACACACAAACGACGTTCCATGACGCAAGAGTCTGCGCGGTACTGAAGCCACATCACTGACGCTGCAAACTAAGACCGTTTTACAGTAGCGTTTCAGGCGGTCTCTGTGCTGTTGACGACGACCCGGTAGGTACCAAGAGAAACCAAGAACATTTGCACGCTGCTAGTAAAACTAATTTGATAAGTCACAGCCTCCAAAGAAGCAGACCAAATATGGAAAATACAACAGAAGTGGCTGCTGGTGATCCAGATTTATCATCATTTTTAACAACTGGTGACGAGCGGCTGCACACAACGGCGCCACCTGTGTCCACCTCTGAAAACGCACATGTGGCATCAGTCAGCCCAGACGCTGGCTGGTACAAGCGGAGATGCTTCGGATCCCTGTGTTACAGACCAGCCAATGTGGGGCTGTGGGATCAGCTGGGCAGCGGGTTACATGAAGACGTAAAAAATATCGCCTATGGAGGTATCAGTCTCTCGGGGGGGGGGGGGGGGGACTCAGAACCAGTAACAGGGAAGTCTGTTAATGCTTCACAAAAGAGTATAGAAATGTATTTTTAATTTGTAAGGAATTCACCCCAGCTCCCCCCATTTATGTTAATGTCACATTTATGGAAAAACGACAAAGCATATGATCTGCATAACTCTCCTCTATCTCACATCCATTTTGAAATGTTCATAAATTGCTTGATACAGAAGAGAAAACACTCATGCAGCGTTGGGGCAGAGTTTGTGCACGAAAAGAAAGGCAATCTGTAAACAGCATGCGAGTGGTCAGCAAGAACGAGGAGAGAGAGCTCACAGGTTCAGCCCAGTGGGTTTAACGTAGAAAGAGGGCAGGGCTGGTTCATGTGGCCCGAGCACCAGAGACGGCATTAAAGTCAGAGCATGTTCGTCTGGTAGCATCTGCTGAGGTCAGCCAGGTGAACAGTGGCAGTGTTTGCTTGTTACTGGAAAAAAAAAAGCGTAATTTGCTCCTCGGTACAGGACGGCGCTCATGGGAATGCCGTCGTTTTGTGAATGGGAGAATGAGGAAAATTAATCGAATGTGAGAAGGTGGTGCACGAGGTAATGGTTGCTTTTGTGACTAAAATGTAAACAATGTTTACAATGTGGGGGAGGACCTAACAACGAGACCTGGGAACAATCACAGTGCCTGAGAACAGAAGAGAAACACTAAATGATACGTTCGGCTATGACAGGGATAGGCCTCAGTGGAACTGGGGAGATCTCTGCACTTTAATGTTCATACGAAAAAACCAAAACAGATCAAACGAGTACAATTTAAAAGCAGCAAGCTGCAGGTGTCATTCTAGGAGCGCGATCTTAAGGACACTAATCGTTTGATATGTGGCATAGGGACGTAAAATCTGTTGCATCAACAGACATTTACAGTTTTTCTGTAATTAAAAACTGGTTTGTTCACATAACATGAAAAGCAGCATTAAGGTTTTCTGTGAGACGGAAAGAGCAGTTGTAAGGCTGCCGTGCCCACATCTCTCAGGAGAACTTCCCCTTGTGTTGACAAATTTCGAAGAGGAAAGACAAAACGTGATTATTCAAACCGATGTTTTCATTCCAGGAGTAAACTTCCGTCATTACAGTGGTGCAACGAATCCCTTTGATGTCTCTCCACACAGAGAGGATGGACTTCGGTTTCATCTCGACACTCTCATCCATCGGCCGATCCCAACCGGCAAACTCCACCCCCCCCGCCCCAACAATATGCCATTTAATTTTTTAAACAGGAGTGACAGGATGCAAGTAATTACACTGGTGGAGTTGCTGAGAAAATGGCTCAGAATGAAAGGCGTGAAAACAAAAAACTTCGATACAGTGCAAAAAGTATATAATAAAAAAAATAATAAAAGCACAACAATTAATCCATTAAGCATAAATAGTCTGGAGTTAAAAAGTGACAGGGTTAAAACTAAAAGGCAAAAGCAGGCTGCCCAGGGGCTTAAAACAGCTTTAGGCACAGAACACCCCCCCAGTCTGGGGCCGCCTGTGGTTAAACTTCAGCTGTCGGCTAGGGAAGCATCTTCAGACGCGACGATAAAAAGCTAAAAGTGACAGTGGCAAGAGGAGAGGGGACAGCTTGGGGACACAGGTGCCTCTCCTCCTGTTGCACTGTCTCTCTGGGGGCCCTGCGGCCCTCACAGGTACAAGCTGGGACTCTACGCCACTCCACACTCTTTCCCAAGCCACCCAAGACCAGGAGTGACAGACGGACTAGAAGTGGAGAGAATGAGGAGGCAAGCCAGGCCATGCACAATTTAAGGTAGGGTCAGGGTCAGTCCAGGCCTCGTTCTGGTCTGATCTGTTCCGCATAGTGGTTTTTAGGGAGTTCACACACCACGGTTTGGACATTTCTGTCCTGTTGTCTCGAAGCTCCAGCCAACACCCGCAGAGACACAGGATAAAGGGTGCAGTGGATAGGCTCAGGAGGGCAGGTGACCACAGCTGTAGGCTCTGGGCTTCGTGTCAGCAGTTTCTCGCTCTCTCTCTTTCCGCGTTTCACAACACGAATTTGAAACTGGTCTTTTTTGTATATAAAAAAATAAAAAAAAGGACATCCAAGCTTGGGAGGGTGAGGGGGGCTGCGGGAGGCACCTTCGCTCCTCCGCCCGGCCAATGCTACTGGCTCGTTCTCAGTAGTGTGAGTGCGCTGTGCTCCGGGGCCCCGCCCTCCCCCGTCTGGGTCGTCGCCTGCTCAGGACTCCGAGCTGAGCTGAGAGCGCGTGGGGCTCGGGGGCAGGCGGGCCGCGGCGCTGTGCTCCGTGCGGAAGCTGTACTCATACTGAGGAAGAGGAGGGAAACAATTAGGAGGGGAAAACTCACAAATCAAAGTATTGACAGGATGTGCTAGCGGTGCGAAAGCTAATGTTCGTGTCCAACCCCATGTGGTCAAAAGACACAGTCCATGCCCCAAATGACATCACCTCATAGAAGGCATTTTATGATACATTATCCAGGTGCCATTGTTACCTGTTTGACCAGCTCACAAAATAGGCTCAGGTGGGGATGAGAGAAAAGTCTCTCTTGAATGCCGTGAATCACAGGCACGTCGGACCTGCTTTCCATTGGCTACTTTATTTTTCCCAGATTAATTTGACAATAATTGCACAGTAACCCGATCTGCTCCAAGTTCCAGAAGCATTGCTAGTTTTGTGTCGCGTGTTTTGCTGGCGCCTTTTGAACGGTTTTCAAACTGTTTGTCTAATGCCACAGTTAGCAAAGTCAGGAGACTGACAAATACTACCCCCTAGTGGGATACAGAGATATCTCACTTTTTGGCCAAAGCAGAAGTTTTAAGCCAAATATTTGAATTTGACTTATGTGCGGCAAAACAAAATCTACCGCAAAGGAATTAACGGGTCCCAAAAAAATGTTAATTTCATGTTTAAAAATAACCCGGAATTTAATTCCAAGTGTCAACACTCCCCACGATGGTGCTGAATGATTGGCTGTGAGTAAACGGAAACAAAAGCCTCTAATCCTGACATCAATCACAAACATTTAAGATTCAGCCAGATTTTTAATCTCCCCCCCCCCACCTCCCTCCCAAGATGGCCAGGAAATAATGCCAACACGTTAATGATCATTGTTCAGGAGAGACGTAACGCTGCACAAACAGGCCATTCAAGCATGTTCTGCTTCTGGTATTACTCCGTGAAAGGGTGAGTGGCTGTGCAGTGTTCCATTCAGGCCCGCAGTACACAACCTCACCACTAGGTGCCGCTGTAAGAACACTAAAGCACCAGTTTGCTTTCTGCTAGCGTTCCAGCAGCCCAATCACAGGGACAAGCCCAAGGGAGACAATTGTACACCTTCCCTCGATAAAAACAAACAGCTAATCCGCCTTTGAAAAGATAAAAGGGAGGAAGTCCAGGCGGGGAAGTGCTGTTAATGAATCTACCCCAATATACAGTGTCTCGCACAGATGAAAGCCACTACCAGAAAGCTGGGTAAACTACATAAAAACGATGGCTCTGATCACCAGCAATTAGCACTTCACATGAGATAAATTAGATATAGGCAATTAAAATCTCTGCAAGTTCCTCAGTTTGTCTGGGAAACTGGAAAAATGCTTCATCGCGGGAACCAACATCTGGGAAGGGGGTGGTTGAGTGTGTTAGAAAACATGCCTATATAAAACCAGGCAGGACAGCAATGTTTTCACTCAATTAGACATCGGTATGCTTAAACTATCAAAAAGTTATAGCAAAATATGTCGCCTGGATATGTTACTGCATTATGTAGAATCTGAGCATAAGAAACTCATCTTTAAGCCAACATTGACCCCTGCTGGGTGACATGCATCACTGCAATGTAAAAGGATAGAACTGGGTAGGGTTATGGGAAAAGGACCCAGACATTTCAAATTGGAGCACTCACTGCTAACCTCTAGAGGACCACCCTCCCGATACCCCACTTCTCCCACTGGGGAAGCGTCTGCTCACCTCCTTCTCGATCTCTGCCAGGGATTTGATCGTAATGGCCATCAGATCAACCTGCTGCAACTGAAAGCGCAACACGCGTTACACACTGCCAAAGCTTTTTCACTTAGACTACCTTCGTATTACCAAAATGTTTAAAACATGTCAGATTTCTGATATAATTGCCCTTTTTACTGCTTAAGGACAATTATTAAGAGGGGATTTTCATCTTAAGGAAAACCACACAACTATCCAAGTGTGTATCAAACACAGAAAAACTGCAGGCCGCTCTTAGCTGAAGGAATTTATTAATCACCTACCCTACCCCGCCCCTAAGCTGCCCTGTCCTTCACACCAGGACCGGAATTAGCTATCCTCCGACGCTGCTCTGGCCAGGGGAAATCAAGTTCGGCGGGAAGAACTTACATCGCTGGAGACGTAGGCGAACTTCTCAGAGATCATGAAAGGTACTCCATCCATTGCTGATGGTGGGAGGGGGGAAAAAAATGTTCGAGTTAGTTTTCACTTCTGACAGAAGGAGATAAGTGACAGCATACATTAAGGTTTGGGGAGATAACATTAGCTGCTCCTACCGGAAAAAAAAAAAAAAACCCACATGGTCTTTAAATGGCCGGTATTGTTGCTGAAATAACAGTGGAACCGCACCGACACAAATAGAGTTTAATGCTCTCTTTCAGCAAACTCTCCGCTACTCGTTTCTGTAACGTTTCAGAGATACCAGTCCCTCCGTAATTACCCCCTATTCCAAAATCCGTCACGTCAGTAAGATGTTAAATCCCGACACAAAGATGCTCTCAGAGGCGCACAAAGAGAGCGGCAAAGAAAAGGGACAAAACATTTCCCTGCTAAGCATTTGCATGAGAATGAGTCCCGTGTAGAAGACGACGCGAGACCGGAGCTCCGCTGACATCTCGCCAGGATGATAATTTGCATTCTCCTGCACAAATGAGCTGCAGCGGGACTATAATTAGGCAGGCCTATAATTATGTGTATTGCCTTTACCGCGGCTTGATAGGTAGCGAATACTGGCTTGGCTCGGCGTGGGAAGCCACCCATTCGGCGCCACGGCACTCTGCCGTTAAGCATGTGCGGAAACCTTACACTGGGGGTGGGGGGGGGGGGGGGGGGTGGGGGGGTTCCCCATATGAAAGCTTTAAGCTACCAAGTGTAATGTAAGCATCTCTCCCTTCCCTGTCTTCTCTAAAGGCTACAGAGGACTCCAGAGGGCCCAAGGACTACAGACAGCCAAGGACAATGAGGACAGCAAGGGGGCGGGGGCGGGGGGGGGGGGGTGAACGTTGGTGGTGTGGTAGAGACCAGAAACTCAACAGATGCAGCAAGACCCACACTAATGGAGAAGTTCTCATAATGATATTCACTGTCAGCATCTTCTGTATTTACGCATGAAAACCAGCGTGATACAGACTGGTTGTGTTTACGCCAGTTAACCTAACTACGTGTATTTTTAATGCTGGGGCAGCAGGTGGGTCCATATGTGAGCAACCGGCTGCCTAAGCAAAGTCTGTAAGTCTGACCAGAGTGTAATATTTAAGGGCCGATTCTATCTTTTCCCTTCCTTCTCCTGCAGGCGTGTCATAAACATCCCCATATTCACAGTGTGGCCATTTCCTACAGCAGCGAGGGGGACCTCTTTGTCACAGTCACCGCCCCGCTGCGGTCTGAATCGTCCATGACCCCTTTAAAGCTGTGTGCTGCTCGCACACTGGATGCCCTCATTAATTATGTTAATCCATACTGAGTGAGTCTCCCAGCAACCGCCAGAACCAAGTGCTTCCGGGGCGCTCCCCCCACCAGAGCTCCAGAATGTTCTGCCCTGTGAAGAAACTAAGCGATGCATCAGAGATGGGCTGGTGTTAAGGTTCCTCTCCTTAAAGAAGAGGGGAGTCGCCCTTTGTTATGGAAGCCACTGTCTCGGGGTAAGTGACCCATTTCTGTCAGGAGCGGCAGGCCAAATCACACCATATCCCAATAAGAGCCGCACTAGGGCAATTAGCTAAAATGAATTCATTAAAAAGGGTGAAGAATCGAACAGCATGCGGCCCTAGACAAATCAGGACCCCCTGTTTTAATGATAAATCTTGGCTGAAATCATCAACTACGGTGCCTTCGATCGGAACAAAGGAGCGGCATAGAGCACAGTGGGCTCCCTCAACCCCTCTTTGATCGACAGCCACAGAAAACAAGCCAATCCGGAGAACCGGAACAAAGGATTTCCAGGAGAACCGTGTGGCTGAGATTAAGAAAAGCTGACTCAGAGGCAGGAGAGTTCAGGTCCCCTTAGCATGGAGGGAGTACTGCACTCTGGGGAAGGGAGCCTTCATCTCGATGTCACTCAACGTACACGAAGCATTCGCCAAGCAAAAATGGCAAGCCAAGGGTGGGGGGGGGGGGGGGGATAAAGGCAAGTCACAGTATCAGCCAGTACCATCTGGAACAATTAAGCAATTTCCACAAAACGACGATGGACAGTCACACCAGCTTGTTACAGAAAATCCACCATCAATCCTCAGAAACGGCCATTTGACAAAACATCGTATTCAGGCGACTCAAAACCTCAACTTCAACAAGTCACCTCTCACCCCATAACTAAACCTTCTAGGAGTGGCAATGACATGGGAGAACTCCCATACCCAGAATGCCTAGGGGTAGTAATCACATGGGACAACAGCACTATCCAGAATGCCTAGGGGTGACGATTACATGGAGTGACACTGCAACCCAGAACCCACAAACAATGTAAAATTCACAAATATTCACCATCTGTCAAATCCACTTGCTACATGGAATTCCAGGTTGCAAAGCACAGCAAACACGTCAAACACCTGCAGCGATAAAAACTGCAGGTGTTACAGACCCGTATACACAAGCCCGGCACATATACTGGTTATTACTTCTCAATATTTTGCATTCTACCATTTCAGTTCTCCTCACGCATGCGGAACTGAACTGTTTGCAAATCTTTAGTGGTTAGAATCACAAGTTCCCCTCTTAATGGCAGTTAATCATGCGTAAGTGATCACCCCCAGGGTGACTGACGGCTCACTCGGAAACCTAAACCCCTCGGAATTAGACCGTCCCACCGATGGGTCCTGCTACATCATCCTCTGCCACCAGTGGCTTCGGCAAAGCCGGAGTGGGTCGCGACCCCATGTTTATGAGTGTGGGCCAGGCTGGGAGCAGCTGGGCAGGCGTTGGTGTGAGATCGATTTCCTGAGGAGGTCGCCTCCTCGAAGGCAGCCTCCCGCCAAGATGAGCTCACTCTCAGAGGTCTTTCAGCGTGCCGCGATCCCCGTGACAGAGCAGGGCGACGATCATATAAATGCTGGGCGAAGAAGCCAGTCAACCGCCCTTTTATACCATGAGGGACCACGTAACCACGTCCCATCAGGACGGCAGGAGAACAGAAGAATCCGGAACGGATTAATAATCAGTAACACGGAATAGCAATTCTGCCCCACACCCAGAAGCAGTGCTGCGGCTGTGGGGTTTGGCACTGTGCCCTCAGTTCACCTGAGATGGCGTACAGGTTGGAGTTCTGGTGCTCGTAGTCTGGCCGGGTGGTGCTCTTCCTGCTGAAGTTGGCCGGGAGTGTCATAGAGATGTGCCTGGGGGTGGGACCGGGACACAGAGACACGAGTCATTGAGGAAAACCCCCCCCCTCCCCCCCAAGCAAAGCCACATAATATAACTGTAGAGGATGACCAGCTCATACTGGCATGCAGAGCCAAAGCCTGGTATGTCTGTGGGGGTGAGTCACTGTAGGTAATGTGTGCAAACACACCTACATCATCTCTCACACACACACGCACACGCACACAAACAGTGTCACGCGCCCTGGTCCTCGTTCGTGTAGCAGAAGTCCCAGGACAGACTTGAACGGACAGCAGTACAAAGCTGTAGGCAGGGCGTGTCATTCACCAACAGGGCTATTTACAGCCCTCCACCTGACTCCCCTCAGCCTGCTGGGTACAAGTCGGCGTTGATGCAAACTGAGGTGGAGGGGGAGCGGGGGGTGGGGGGGCAGGTCCAGGAAATGCTTCAGGGCTGCTCTGGATCTGGGGTGTTTACTCAGCAGAAGTAGGAGAAGGCGGTGTAGTTATAACAGCCTGCTAAGTACAGCAATCACATAAAACGGAGCAGGGGAGGGCAGGCGGGCTCACGGGATAATACAGTACTGGGGGGGATACTGGGAAATTCACCACGGCGACAAAATCATGTGCGCCTGCTTTATATATGCAAATTCAGCACTGTGACAAAAATCGCAAGCGTGTGTGTTTTATATACGCAAATTCAGCAAGAGCTCATGTTCAGGTATCACAGCCTGAATCTCACTCTCGGTCTCCCTCCCGATTTCACTTCCTAACCAGCAGGAGAAAACACCCCCGCCCGTCAGTGACCGCCTGCATGGGACCCGGGAGCGGCGGGCGGGAAGACCCCGGAACTCCAGCAATAGCCAAGCTGCCGCCTTCCAGGCGAACGGGCAGAGCCGGCCGCGCTGCCATATGGCCAATCAATTAGCGGCTCCCGTTCCCCAAACGGGGGAAATAAAAACGGAGGCGGGCGCCCGATGCACGCAGTGCCACACGGCCCCGTCACGGATGCCATTAATCATCATTCTCTGGGACGCCTCGGCACGCTGGCAGCGTCTCACATCCGGATATTTCATTACGGTGCCGTTCCCCGTTACGGTTATGCAGAGCTGCAGCCAGTGCCTGCGATTCAAACAATTAGGGCTTTTGGTTACTCATACTGGCCACACTCAGGCCCTAACACAAGCATGTACACACACACACACACGCGTATCACACACACACACACACACACACACACACACACACACGCGTATCACACACACACACACACACACACACACACACACGCGTATCACACACACACACACACACACACGCGTATCACACACACACACACACGCACACACACACACACGCACACGCGCACACACACACGCGCACACACACACGCACACACACACACACGCACACACGTATCACACACACGCACACACGTATCACACACACACACACACGTATCACACACACACACACACACACACACACGCGTATCACACACACACACACACACACACGCGTATCACACACACACACACGCGTATCACACACACACACACGCACACACACACACACACACACACACACACGCACGCACGCACGCACGCACGCACGCACACAGAAACACACAGACACACACAGACACACAGAAAAACAAAACATCAGATGGCTGGACAGATAGATGAAACAATTTTCCAGGGCACCTGCTTCCACCAGACTCCGCCCCCCTCGATCCGGCTGTCCGGGCCAAACCGTCAGATGCTCTGGCTAAACTTTGTACCGGCTGCCAAAACCAACAGGAACGTGGGAGAGCAGTGGACGGGGGGGGAGGGGGGGGGCAGACCAAATCAGAGGCCCCGCATCCCAGAGCAAATGAGTCCTGACCAGGACAGACCAAGTGAAGAGCTATACAATATGGGATGTCCTAACAACGTGCCCGTTGTCAAGGGAGGGGACATGCCAAGCTAGACAGGGTGGGAAGGCGACTTACAGCACAAACAACGAGGGGAATAAACAGAAACACAGCACAAGCAAAACAGCAAAACAAAAATAAATGATCTGTATCAAATTAGAAACCAGATCAGGCCTGTTAATTATCTCCTCCTCAAAACAAGGCCAGACAAGAACAAGCAAGAAACTAAAATTAGAAAACCGACGGCCAGACTAGTTCTGATTCAAACTTTAAATAACTATAGGCTTCGTGCAGCTCCCATTCTTAAACTACCCCTACATAACTACCACCTCCCCCCCCCCCGCAAAACTCCAGAACCCCCACTCCTCCATCCACCCCACCCCACACAGCTGCAGGATGTGACCTTGACGCACCCTGAAGATGGCATGCGAGCGGCTTTCCTGCATCCGCCCCCATCCTTACACAGTCCCATCGCCCCTCAGGCCTGATCTGGGGGCCAAGCTCGGGGCTGTGGAGACCCCCTACACCACGAGGGCAGGCTGCTTTTCTCGATTCCCCATAAATATACACAAAGTTTAGCACATTTCTCTGCAACACGACAATATGCCTCACATGTGGCCAGTCCCCAAAGCTTCAGACGACTCTACAGCGCCACCTAGACCCCCGCGTGAGGCTGCACCTCCCGCACCCCAGCGGTTAACCTAACACAGGCTGCCAGCTCACCTGCACCAGGCGGTAACGGGTCTGAAGCAGAAGCCCTCTGTGCATCTGTGCTTAGCAAAGAAAACAAAGAAAAGAGGAGGCAGGAGGACAGTGGGCAAGAGGGGCACTGGAGCCGCCTAGAGCCTGATTCTGATGCACAGACGGCCCATATTAGAGGACTAACAGCCCCCATCTGGTGCTCCTCTGATGCAGAGGGGGCAGATTAAGCCATGCTGCCTGCGAAGGCCAGGAAGAGGCGCACCAAGCTGGGCACGGAGAAACCCCCCCCCCCACACACTCCCTCCGCTTTTAACCGATAGGCAAGAATCCCCACCTACGTGTTACACTAGTGGGCAGGCCATGAGTAAAACCCACAGAGGAGGAGGTCACAGAGGGATCGCTGGCCGGCCGACACAGCACCCAGACTCCCAGCTCCAGAGTCATAGGTGTCATTTAAGCAGACCAGTGAAAACACCACATCCAGTATCGGGCTGAGTAAAGGGGGATTTGACTCGGACAGAAGCCAGTCACGCTGGGAAATGTCCGGAATTTGCATGAATGCACGGGTACTGGCACGCGCACACACACACACACACACACACACACACACACACACACACACACACACACACACACACACACACACACACACACACACACACACACACACACACACACACACACACACACACACACAGTGTGTAACATGACCAGCAGACACTGCACTGCGGTTCCAAAGCTCGTCGGGACGCTTTACCGAATGGGGATGGGTGCGGGGGCCGGCGAGGGCGTGGAGGCGGAAGTGACCGGCTGGGTGGTGGGTGACTGGTTCTGGGTGGGCTCCTCTGCCCGGGGCACCTTCCCCATACGGTACCAGATACCCATGCTGTTCAGCTCCCTGAAATGAAACCAGAACCCAGAAATAAATTGGGGGGGGGGGGGGGGGGTGAAGTGGGAATCCCAATCAATGAGCCCTTTACTGACAGTAACGACGTCAATCAGGAAGCAAAAGCATCCCTGTCGGAAATGCCCCTCGAGTCGAGAATGATGCAGAATTAGAAGCCCCGCCCCCAACTCACCCGATGAAGGTATACTGCGGGGGGGCCTGCTTGGACCTGCCCAGGATGCGGATGTCGCAGATAGCCGCCTCGGTGGAGTCGCGCGGGATAAACTTGATGCAGAGCCTCCTCTTTCTGAAGGCCTGCTCCTCTGCATGGTGCGGGGGGGGGGCAAGGGGAGGGGGGTTATAGAATGATCCACCGAAACACCAGGAGAGGCGTTGTCGCTGTCCCCTCCCATCATTGACTGAGGTCAAGTCTCATTGGCCGCCAATCATCCATTGCCGATGACTGGAGGATCGACCTGATTTCTCCACAGTTTTACACAGAGCAATGCCTCAATTTCCAAATATCTACCTTCTCCTACTTGAAAGTCCAAGGTACCAATAGCAATACCCTCCACTTAGCAAAACACGCTGTAGAGAATAACACCGCTCCTTCACACACACATAGGACGACTGCAGCCATCAGGCACGACCCAGTGGTACCACCCCCTGACAAACGGATGTGTTACAAACGTCCCGCTGAGCTCCGAGAAGTCAGAAGAGAGGAAGGAGGAGGATCATCAACAAACAAAGGAAAGGCTGTGTTTGCTCACGTGTGTCAACCGTTTCTTGGATGGGGATGAAGCCCACTGGCAGGGTGTCCTTCATGTCGATCAACTTCATGTCCACCAGCACATTTCCCAGATGGCTCTGCAGAGGAGGGCAGGAGACCACAGAGAAAGATCAGAGTTCTCAGTGAAGTGCACACAATATTATAGACTCTGACTCTCTAAGAACTTTAACGGCAGTGGAGGCCTCATCAAAACACCTTTAAACAGACTTAGAAGATTAAGCATCATTAAAGACAAAGTCACTCCCATTCCTGGAAAGATTAAGACTAACTGTCAGTTAGGGGGAGATCTCAGACAATGATCTACATGAAATGATTTCGGCTGCTAAAGAAACGTCAACTGTGTGTGTGCGTGAGAGAGAGAGAGATAGAGAGAGATCATATACATCCCTTCATTCAGATCAGCCTGGTCATTTCTACCCAATGAATGTTGCATTTCAGTCCAGCTTTGCTTTTAATATACAAATCATCATTGTAAACTGAACACTGAGCAACTCTAATTATCCGAGTTAACGGACATTTAGGAAGAACAGTGACAACACAATGACTAAATGTTTACCATTTTTAGTGTGGTTACCTGAAGTGAAAATTGATTAATAACAAACACATAATCAACCGGGTTAGTGTTTCAAAGTTTCACCAAGGATCTAACAAAGGAATATTTTGCACGAACACAAACGTGTAAAGTCCTCGACGACATATTCAGTTGCATGACAAACAAAACGCCTCCTTCATTTAATCACTCCCAATTAACCTAATTAATTGAACGTGACCGCAGTACAGTTTATTTTCAAGTTCACCTATCGGGACCTCTGGCCCGCGACGAATCACAGATGGGCATTGCACGATCCGGTCTGCTAATTAAACGCCGCCGTCCTTCACTGCTGCCGATTACGGCGGGAACAGGACGAACCGGCAAGCTGGGACACTTATGTTGATGGTACTGTCACGTTACATTTCAGTCAAGAGCGTTCTCTCGCCTCCTATTCTAACCCATGCAAACACTCACCGACGCTAACAGCGGCTCCTTGCATACCCCCTTTACAAGGTATTTTTCTGTTCGGGGGGGGGGGGGGGGGGGCATTCCTAAACATTGATATGACGCTCATAAATACTGCACATTATTTCCAGTTTACATAGAACTTACTGCATTTTACTGTGCCTTCAGGAAATCCTCACATTCTTATGGAGATTTTCCCAAAAACTAGAGCTAAATAAGAGCAAGGATGTGCAGTGCGTCGATCAAGGTCCAACAAAAAAAACGACTCACTTTGGGACTAGAACCTGTAACCTTTCAATGACAGGTTACCTTCCATTAACCATTAGGCCATTAACCATTTTACTCTCACACGCCGATGAAAGAACCATGCTATACAACCTCTTCACTCCTGAAAACGACATACGGATTAGGAAACTAAATCGGAACAGCGATCAGGGTCTGCCAACCTGCTGCCAACTTTCAAAGTGTGATCAATCTGCAGGTCCCCTGACGACCATAAATAAAGACCAAACCAATCTAGGAATGTTTGAACTGTCATTTGCCATTAATGTTCATTTTCACAAAGACAATTATATTATTTTCTATGCCTTCCTCGGCTTTGAAGAGTAATCGCACAGTGCCTAGACATTCAGCTGGGACTTTGCTAATCAAAACAAAAACAAACACACAAACAAACAAAACTGCACATTCTCGCTCCAGATTATCATAGCAAAGGCATATATCCCTCGGGGCCGAAACAGAGTCCGCTTCATTTCAAAGAATTTGTCTTCTGCATCTGGAACACAAGTTAAAGAAAAAAAAGGGGGCAACAACGAGAAACTAAAATATTTATTAAATAACTCTGACGTGTGTCAAAAGCCTAGTTTGGGGTCTGCAGTCAACCACAATGTCTCGTTAACCCCCACCCTCGCAAAAACGTTCACTCACGTTTTCTTTGGAGAACACTCGGGTGAAACAGAGATAGCGAGTGACCTTGGACTTGAACAAGCCATCCTTCCACAGGTCTGCATCAAAGCCGTCTGTCGTTTGAGAAATCTGTGGGACGTAAAGGAGTTAACAACTGAGGTGTGGAGGACAGCAACACAGACTGAAGCAGAGCTCTGGATGTGAATTCATACTCATATGGCTGTGTTACCACACTACATTGGTCATAGAGTAACTGTCACTGCATGCATCCATCCATTTTATATAGCCGCCTGTCCTACGCAGGGTCACGAGGGTCTGGAGCCACAAACACAACAGTCACACCTATGCACAATTCCACAATTCCTATTCACTTTAGCACGGTTTCGCACACTATTATTAATGCGTTGCATATTTACCATTACTGTATACTTACAATATTTGCACTATTTTGGCACTGATGTTGTGGGACTTGGTACACAAGTTTTTCACCTCCCTTACACCCCACCCACTGTCGAGTGGTGTGACAAAGTGATCCGATTTTGTTCTGAAGCTGGCCAATAATTCAGGTTCTGCACTCTTCAACAGACAGGCTTAACTGAGATCTTTTACCAACATCATACACATTTACGATGAATTTTTGCTCTGCTATGGAGATTCACCATGCTTTACTGAACTCTGAATGCAATCCAGCAGGACCAATTTGGGAGAAAGCACATTTTTACATGCATTATCATTCTGTATAAACTGGTCTAAACTGAGTGGCAGTCGGCACATTCACTAGCAGCAGGTTTCCCAAACTGGTGTTCGGGGACCATGTTTTTGCTCCCTGCTATACAGTCCACATTTTTGCTCCTTCCCAGCACACTACCAGGAGCCAGCAGGAAGGACCAGTTTGAGAAACACCACTCTACCGTACCACAGGCACGGCTGGTGTTCAGAGGCCTCACAATAACATCCATTCTGCACCCTTCAAAGGGGATGAGGAGAGGGAAGAAGGGAAGTCAATAGGGTTCAAAGATCTGAAGGCGTGGAAAGGTTGTGACAAAGGGGGGCATTCAGGAGAGGGTAACCCCCATCCGCGGAGACTGGCCAATAAGCTGGCAGAGAAACTATGCTGGTGATGTGGGAGGATAATCCACTGATGGCACCAGAGCCATGCTGTGGAACAATACAGGACTATTTATGCTGGAGGGGGGTTGCAGACTTTTAGACCAATTTTCACAGTCCCTGGCTTCCCCTCCCTACACAAGAGGGGGGCACCTTATAAGGAAGGGGCCTTTACAAAGAAGGGCATTCCATCACGTCCAAACAGGACAAAATGCAGCAATGAGATGTTGTCACGGAAAGATATTACCTCCAATCAGAGGCTGGGTACCACAGCCAATCGAACAGCACCTAAACTCTGAAGCCACACAAACTACAACAGCGAGCTGTGCTACACTGAAGACAAGCTGGCCAAAGTTACAGAAGGGCCAGCAGAGCCACTCCTGTTCGAAGCTTAAACCCATGTTCACCTGAAATGTGCGCACAGAAGCCAGAACATCACCATGACGACTCATACGCCTTCAAAAAGCTTCAACTCCATGTCGTAAAAGCAGCACCTGTCATGGTACTGCTATGTGCTGTCACTTGAGCTTAACAACTAGCAACTCCAAAGAGCTAAAGGGTAAAATCATGAACTAATAAAGAGTGCTGGATTTAACCTGTCACCATATATTACAGAAGACAATTACTATTATAATCAAAGGTAACTGGTTTTCTGTACAGACCTAATTCTGCGATGACTTGCAAAGGTTGTGACTTAAAAATACTGGTAAATTCACTAGAATCAGATCACAGGACTATACTTCAATTCCGACACGACTAAGGACTGCTGATAAACCTTTCTGCCTCGCGTCGGATCAGACGTAAAGAAGCCCCCAGATTCTGGAAGCTTTAACATTGCACAGGTGTGACTCGACGACAACAACATGCTGGAGGATTACAGGATCACAGCACCAGCGCACAAAACAAGTTTAGGCATCGACCTCCACTTGACATCGGGTCAGGGGTCAAGAATGTGTTTACTTAAGGAAAGAAGTAGCCCAATGATACCTCTCCCTCCAGCACCAAAACACACAGGGTTTTCATGACAACCCTGGAGGACAAAGTGTTTTCAATGCAGAGGACCCACATTCAGAGTGCAAACATATTCTAGCAAGTGCATGAGTCATTCTAATAAAGGAGATGATGGATGTTTTAAAATGGAAGTTGCTATTTATAACAGGCAATACTGGTTTAATACTAACAGAGGCCAACAATTTAAGTGACAGTCAACAGTTACATGCTAACAAAACACACACACCACAGAAAACATCACATGGTCACGACATTATCAACATAAATACCCAAATACACATAATTACTATTTCAAGACAGTCACAGAGTGTTGCAAAGCATGCCAGTAACTGGATAATTAGTTCTGCTGACCAACCCCACAGCATTACATTTATTGTCAGCCAATCGTGGACAGTGGGCGGAATCAGAACAAACGAAAAAGTTTGACAAATGGATGCTGCACATGTGCTACGCCGAGACAGTGATCACTGCTCATATGACGTTCTACTGCTGAAAAGACACAAATTCGATCAATTTCATCTGAAGTATACAGCCACCTTAAAGCATAGATAGGCGTATGAGTGATGGTAGACAAGGACACCAGGACACAGTCTACCTCCCTGCCCACCCCAATCAACATTCCAAAGAGGAAATGAAATGCTGAGGACCACAGGACGGAACATGGAGCCATCCTCCTTACCACATCGTAGCCGGAAGGCGCCTTGTTCCGCGAGGCCACCACCCCAACCCCAGTGATGGGGTCCATGGGCAGCTCCGGCAGGGCATCGGACAGGTCCCGTACCTCGGGCATCATGGCAGAGCTCTGCAATGAGTCGGGTGGGGATCAGCGGAGCAGCGCCACCAACAGGAAGGGAGGGATACTGACAAGCGCTAAGCATGATGCAAGGTTAGGCAGAAGCAGCCGAAAAACTCAGACAGGATGAAGCAGGAGTACTGGCCCGTCCTAATTTAAAGCATCATGCTTTCACCATTACCTCTATTGTATTCTTTATTTTTGCTATATCTTATAATTAAAATGAATCATTTTTGCTCATCACAATACAAATTTCAGCTAAGTGAATGAAACCATGAAATAGTTAAAATGCTGTATTTTCCCAGTTCTATTAAGAATATTTGGTGAATAATTATTAATGAATGCCCCCCTTTGTCACTGTATAAATTGCCCAAACCAACGCCGATAAATGGAGGCACTCAAAGTGAACGGAGTACCATTCACACGGGCGCAGGACACGGAGGCCGAGCCCTGTCCCCAGATCCTCAAAAAGCCCGACTCCCTGTTTCATCACGGGCAAGCAGACACAGAGGAGAGCGACAGCCCCGACATAGGAGGAGCGTCCACCAGGACAGGTCTGTGTCCAAGGGGAGGCATCGAGGGGGCATGGGATGAGACCAGGAGGCCCATCAGTCTGGGTCCCAGGACCCAGACTCTCAAAATAGGGCCACGGTGTCAATGCAATGCAAGGAGGCAGCTTTTGGCTTAACATGCGTCTCCACTCGGTGCTTCACCAAACACTCGTTATTTGTACCACTGCAAATATGTACATTTATCTGTTTATCACACTTTTATATGCCGTACAGCTGTTTCTAGCACTTTTGGATTTCATCCCAAACTGCATTTCCTTGTCCTAGTCCTTGTACTTTAAGCTATGACAAAGTTTAATCAAATTTACTACTCTTACCAAAGTACAGTCATCATAATTGCTAATGACAGGCAAAATGAGAGCCAATCACAGTGCATAAAATCATCACAAGTTGTTTCCCATTGGTTGCAAATATTGGGTTTCACACTGCAGTCACTGATAGCAGATCGCAGACCTCAATTGCCAAACACGTAGCTTAGATTTGACACACTGTGATATATTCAGCTGAAGTATCCAAAGTAGCATGGGTTTAAAGAAAATATAAGTATATCATTCATATATCAAAAGGGGATCCGATGTCTAACCAGTTACAATCTCAAACCTGATGTCAGGGTTACTTTTAAGTTGTGCCCATTACTGCATTATTACAGAAGTGTAGAGATATACATAACATACCACTGGGAAGTTCCTGCCGAGGCACACCCAGAGAACACAACACTAACCCGAAACAGGCACCTTAGAGACAACATCTCCAGATGAAGGCACCAGATATAATCCACTTATTTCACCAGACTCGTTTTCCTCCAATGAATTCTGAGACCAAACAAAACATTTCGTTCGAGTTAAATAAAAATAAAAACACACTTCAACGATGAATTTTCATAGGCAAAACTCCCAGGAAAGGATTTTGGGCCCCCCTCCCTGTGAATAAGCTTCCTTGGCCAGGACAGTCAGCAAAGCTGGCATGTTCTACAGACGCCTGAGGGGACGAGACCGAAGAGCTGAAATAGAGAGTATTTCCAGACAAAGTACTAGGCTTTCATGCAGCTCTGCCAAGTGTTTCTTAGGCTCTGCACACCCCATCCCACCAAAATGGAGAGCACCAACAGACCACATTCTGGTTAAACACTAAACACAAAAACAAGGGGTGTATGAAGGCATAAGTGTGACCAAATGTTAATCCTGCAACCATGCCCCATGTACTTTTTACGAGCATCAGAATACCCTGGAAACTCAAACCTCTCATTTCCCCTTGTTTTTACGTGAAGAATCACTGGAAATGCAAGACTAAGTAGACAGCAAAACACGGACCACTGTGTGGAAGCAGACTGGCACCAAGTAGAAGGCGGCGCCATCTCACTAGTCATGACACAACCGGCTACAAACACTCGATGTGGAAATGGGTGCCAGGCCACAGGAAACCTCTCATTTACATGTGTGGCTGCAGAACAAGCTCTTCATTAGGGCCCAGAATCACTGGCTGCCAGCCAAGGGGAACCCTTTTACTGGTGGGGATTCCCCAAAGTGAGATGGTAAAGATACTGCTCTCTAGAGGAAACACCAGTGATCTCTGATTTATAATATTTCATCTCAGGTTGGTCTGTAGCCAGTGGCTAGCAGGGAACTCCGTGCAATAATGCAAATAAGATAAAATCAGGGCCTAAATAGATCTAGCAGATAAGAGCATTATAAAGGAAACTTGGTTGAAGCGTGAGATCAGAGTTGTAAATTAGCTTAGTTACAAGATTTTCGAGCATAAACTTCAAGGTTTAACTGGAGCAGTAACACAACAAGGGCCATTAACATCAACAATGATGAACAGGGACCAGGTAGCACAGTATGTGCCCACCTAGTGGTATGAACAAGAAGCAAAATGCATAAATCAACAAGTAAAAGGCGCTGAAATGGAAACTGACGCAGAGACACATGAAACAAAGACTTTAACGGTTAGAACTACAGTAACATGACCTTCAAACCACAATAGAACAATCAATTCTTCAGGCTGTAGTAAATGGAGCTTTTTTAACAAGAGACCAAAATGTCACAGCAGATGCAGAAGCCCTTAACTACAGTGTAACACATTTTACACAATAAAAATAGGCACCACTCCGCTTCGGCCCCAGTTTTGTCATAAAATCCCAAGACATCTCTCTAAATACTGCAAACCAGTAGCGAAATACTGATACTCGAGTCCTCTCCTGTAAATAGCACATGTAATTTCAGTCAGAACAAAACATTAACAGGTTTAATTTAAACAGGCTCACAATGGCTTCTTATTGCACCCATTTAGCGACTGGGATCTCAGCACACACAAGCTGCCTGAACGAAAACATGGAGATGATGTCTGGCATGTGGTTTTGGAAAAGCCAGGCTGGTGTCAATACACTTCAGTTCACTGTGTCCTTTGGAGTCACTATTTCATTTTTACGAAGGGGGGGGGGGGGGGGGTGGCAGCTTTCCAACATTTTCCTCTGAAACTCCATAACATGGTTCCGGTGTATTTCAATTCAGCATAAACATTTACTTGATTTTTCAATCGTATGAATCAGGATAACTTTTCATTATGAAATAAGTAAAACTACACAAAGTGACTTTCTCGTGTGGTCGAGCACCAATCTGTGCAAGTTTTCGCAAACTGCGAGGATGCCAGAATGGGGTGTGAAACAGTGATGAAAAGTCCCTTTCAAATAGTCCTTGTTAAAATTCAGGCAGCGTTACCCTGGGACTGGGGTGACTGTATACATGCCAATTCCAGATAAAAAAACCAGTTACCCAAACAACTCCTTTCCACTTCCACATAACCTGACCAAACAAAACCAAAACATCTACCAAATTCAAAACATTTAACCTCGAAATGAAAGGCCACACTTTAGGCATACTCCAAAGGCACCTAGCCCTGCTTGGCATCTTCCTCTTTTGATAGCAAACCCTTTACAAAATCTTATTTGTAAAACCAAGTCCTGTAAAAAAATATATAAAAAACGCCAAGAAAGCTGCACTGTTGCATCCATCCTGGGAAATATTCCTACCCAGTACTGCCTGAAGTTGTGGAAAGACATCCATTCATATCCGAAAGTGCATTAACTACAGATACTGGTCACACTGAACTTGCAGTTATTTAAAGAGAGCACAAGAGACAATACATAACACCACATTGTTACACTTCGAAACAAAAGCTATGGTGATATCCCTCTGGTGCACGGGATGGTGTGATCGTGCCGCAGGATTTTGGGAGCATGCCCAGGCGATCGGATAGACTTACAGCTGCAGATGCAAATTTAATACCGACTACACAAGTGTTAAATGGCGTTAAATTTGCCTACCAGCTTGACATTATAAGAGATGGACCGTGTCATGTTCCAAGTCACCACACGTAAGGCTTTCTATCTGAAAGGTGGAGCAGCGCTAAGATACCGTCATGGGATTAGCGTCCAAAAAAAAAACAGTGCGGCATATTTCAATTAAATACATTTTTAGGACTTGGGTCATATGGGCCACAACACCGGCCCTCGCTGGACGAGATTCTCGGCGTACTGAGCTCGTGCAATGCGTCTTTATCTATGTATTATTAAAAAGGAAATGAGTTTAAGCGTTAAGCCACACTTCACACAAAACTGTTAAGAAATGTCCTCATCGAGGCCATGCGTAAATTTAGCCTGCGGTTTTAAAACTCCTGTTTGTAAAAAAAGAAAACAGCGATATCATTTTAGTGTAAAATAACAGCGGCTTAATATAGCCCCTTCACACGTTTTAAAATGCAAAATGTTATTTATCATGCACGTCGCTGCTCACACCGTTTGCTGACTTAACTGTTATTCGGGGGACCTGGTTCCTCCTTCTCAGACAAAAGCAGCTTTTCATGAGGCCTCGGACTCGCGTAAAGGCCGAGGCGGACAGAAGCGACAGGGAGGGCGGCCGTGGGGGGCAGGGAAGTGACGGCGACGGTAGAGGGGAGAGCAGTAGCAGCTAGGCGGCTAACTCATCGTCGGTTTTCTTACCCAGTGAAGACAACAATTTTTAAACTGCACAAGGGAGTGAAAAATATTCTCTGCCTATTTACTGATCCGTCTCTTTTCGTCTTCTCCCCGCTCTCCCCGTCACGGCTGCAGATCCCGCATGTCTCGGTTTGCCTCTAGCAAACATTTAGCCGCCTTGCTATCATGCTAGCGGTGGACGCGGCTCCTAGTGGCTGTGCGAGATTAACGGAAGGTACCGAGAGAGAGAAGGAGGGAGAGGGAGACCCCTGCGTCACAGGAGCGGGAATGCCACTTTCCATGTGTGTGTGCGCGCGCGCGTGCGTATTTACCACATTGTGAGGACCTGATGTCCACACAATGTGGCAAAACCTGTTACTTTTTAGCTTATGGGGACAAGTTTCGATACCCACAATAATCTGTGACTGCAATCAAAAGACTAAAAATGCAAAAAGTCATATACTCAGGTTACTTGTGGTTAAGGTTAGGGTTGGTTAGGGGTTAAGGGTGTCATAGTTCGGATTAGGGTTTTTCCCATAGAAATCAATGGACAGTCTCCACAAATATGAGTACAGCTCGCTCTCTCTCTCTCTCTCTCTCTCTCTCTCTCTCTCTCTCTCTCTCTCTCTCTCTCTGTGTATGTGTCTGAGTTACAAGCGAGTATATGTATTGTACAAGTTACGTAATATTAGTTTTTTTGCCATTCTCATAGCCCTATTATATTAAAAATGCGAAAGCATAATTTGCTCAAAGTAAAATGGTATTGAACCCAGTGCAGGGCGCTCTTGATAAGGACACGTGAATAAATGATGGATGTATGAATTATGTTTGCATTTGAACACTTTCTGTTTTTGTGAGAAATGTTACCACAAGAACTGTAAGCGCTGAAAAACAGGCAGTCTGACAAGGAACTCGACATTTTTACACCTTTTTACATTAGCCAGTATTCAAAAATAGATATATACTAATAGTGCAACCTTTTATGTTTTTTTTTAATCATTTTTCAGTGCTGCTGGCGGAGTTTGACTTCTTGTATTGAACTGAGTTGAGTTGTTGTGAAATCTTTATAAACAACAGGTAAATAATAATAATCCTATTATCAACTATTCACACAGATGTGACTTGCAAAGGTTTCCATGTATCAAAGAGGAACAAATACTACAAAGTCTCAAAAAGAACTTTTAAAAACAAAGATAGCATATAGTCCATTTAAAAAATTAGTACTCACACATCAACACTTACTACATTTTAAAGAAAACTGTTACTGTTTCCCTTTTGTAAAAAGGGGGAAAGTGACTGGGGATTTGGTTGTGTCTTTATTTTAGCGCTTGTGAAGGTCTTAATTTTCTCTACTCTTGCGTGTTCTTTTTACAATGTTTTATTTAATTACTTGTATTTTTAAATCATGACTTTAGTTGTACCCGGTTGATTTATTTTGGTCTGACTGCATATAATATAAAATATTGTTGTTTTACAGATTATTTGTAGGTACGACTTGATTTAATGACGCATGAATGCTCACGCACACTTACTAAATGAGACTGAGAACGCTATTCAGGGTGCTAAGATTTTTCAATCTTCCATTTACCTCCGAGCTCGGAACTCGGAACTGGGAATGATGTCACACATGAGGTAACAGTGTTTCAGTACAGCCGTCGGAAAGCTATTTAACAATACCAGACACCTGTTTCAAAAAGCAAGATTTTTTGCTTACTCAAATAACTTTTCAGATTTAATTTACCCAAGTTTAAATGGCCTTTGTCTTTGTTCACTTACATTTAGCCCAGACTACCTTAAATCCAACAAATTGTCCACTTAAGCAAGAAATCCTGCTTACTGGACCCAGTTCTAGCCTGGTTATTTGTTAGATATTGTTAGCAATATCAGTGGATAACAACACATTGTGTGGTATTTTACGTATAAAAACACTGTGGCAACACATCCACAGAAAGCAGTTGGACAGTACTCTGTGTACGACCGATTTAATGAACCACAAATAAGACGTACGTGCTAATAAACTGTATAAAACCACAGCTTTAATTTCCGCTGATAAAGGGCGCAGTCGTCGTGTGTTCTGAGGTTGGGGTTGTGTAGATTCCTCTAACTTTCCGAGTGGGAATTCTGACTTCAGGGAGTGTTCCAGTTTGAATTTCCAACTGGGAACTCGGAATTTCCCAGTTATGAGTTCAAATGGAATGCAGCATAACACCACCGAGTCACAGTGTTATCATGCAGCCATCAGTGGGCCTAGGAATGGTGTGGCTCACCGAGGGCCCACCCACCGCATCCCGTGTTTGTGGGATTTAGCTTGTCTACTTGGCTTGCTAATCCCTTTCACTCTTGTTAGTGAAGGAGCTGAGGAGCAGCAAACTTAATCGCTACCCTGAGGGTAGCTGTTCTGCATCAGAGGTCATGGCGTGAAGCATACAGCGGGAGCAGCAACTGGTAGTCTTACGTCGTAATTCCCTCACACGATGTTATATATTTCTGCACAGCAGACAGGCTAGAGACTGACAGGTCAAGAATGTGGCAGCAATGTGAAAAAGGAGCGTTACATCCATCACCATTGCACAGGAGCAAGGTGTTTATGCTGCGGTTTGGAGACAGAAAGCAGAACATTCAGCGGATGCCTTGGCTGCTACTATGAACACATGAGTGACAGGCCCAGAAACCACTAGACCTGTTTTTGTGGTTTAAATTCTTTGCATCACACTCAGTTAATGTGTTTGCTTTACACCTGGTTAATGAGTCATTTTCCATTTTCATGTTCAGGCTGCGGTCAGAGGTCCAACGGTCATGTAAATACGGCAAGAAATTTAAAAAATAACGACATTCAATCACCCATTTCGGCAGCTGCTTACCCAGTCAGGTTCTCAGTGATTTATAATCTGTGTCACAAACAACAGGTCGTAAAAACCAGCTACACCTTCAACTGAGAAGATTCAAAGCTTTTAATTGGCATTGAAATAAAGAAACGGAGGCTGGATTTTAATCCACGGTACCGGAGCCGGGCAGACAGGCTGCATTAATTTGAAAAAGAATCTAGGTTCTTTCTTGCTACCAGCACTGTAGTAAAAAGAGCTTTGTGAATGAGTTGTCTATTCTAGAATAATGCTTTTTCTGCCACACTTACGAAAATGACTCACTCGGTTTAAGAAAAAGATCTAATCACTGAAAGAGCAAGTGGAAGAGGGGTGGGTGGAGTCTCGATCCCAGTATGACTGTGATGGTCACTAGAGCATTATGGAGATTGCGTACGGGTTGGTCTTTGCACCAAGTTCCAGACAAAATAACCCTTTGGAGATCCTTCATGTGTGGGGTCAGGTGTGGGTCATGGCTGTCCTTTTTCTTATAACTGATGCATTTATTAATCGTACCTCTCACACTCAAAGGAAGGGTTCTCATGTCACTGTGAAATGCCAAAATGTGAACAAAGAAGGAATGTTCTACTTACTTCTGATTTGCAAAAAAGAAATATAATGAATGCGCTAGGGGTTTGAAGAAGCATTTGTAAGCACCCTGGGATTAGGCTCCACGTTAAAATAAAATAAAAATAAAAATCAGTCTAATGAAATAGCACAACCAAATCTGGTTTGCTACAGCATTAATGATGTTTTTGTGTATTTCCCTATGCCTATAAATTGTTTCTTGCTATGTGGTTAATTAATTTTACAGGCGTTGCTTATTAGTTCTAAGGTTAAAATGTTGTGCACTGTGAGGAATTCAATGCACAGTCACGCAGTCTCAGTGAAAAGAAAAGTTTCTCTCTCTCTCTCTCTCTCTCTCTCTCTCTCTCTCCATGGTGGGGTTATAGGTATCCTCATATCAACCTAAGAAATCTTCCTCTAAACGATGCCTTCACTGCTACTGTGAATCCATTCCTGACCAGAACGCAAAGTGTTTGCAGGTTTAATTTCATGTATGTCCCCATCTTCCCCATCTGACTGCATGTGGGAACAAATGTCGCCCTGTGTTTCTGTGACTGATTCATGCTCAGTCACCTAATTGTTGAAACACCACTCCACCATATCCTCTCACCTGCAGCATCGCAGCATTTTCAGGTGTTAAATCTCGTTTGCAAAATATTTATACAGCTGGATATTTTAGTTCTCTTCGGGTTACGATCTTCACTCCAAGTGACAGCAGCAGAGTCCTCCTGGGACTCAACATTCAGGTTATGAGTCTGTGCCCACAGTAAGTTTGCTACCTGATGCTGTGTGAGTTTTGTACTCATTTTGTACCTTCAAGCCTTCCATTCAGTTTTTTTCTGTTTACCTTTTGTTTTTGGTGTTATACCTGTCTGCTGGATATGAGTAACACATTGCTGGATAATAATTATAAGCTTGGTAGTTTATAGCAGTGCTCTCAAACCGCTCCTCGCAAAAATGTGAACACTGGTTTATAGGATGAGTAAAATGACCATGAGTATAGTCATCCTCATTCTATCCACATTCCAAAGGAAACCAGGTAATTTCTGCCTGTGAAGGAATCCCATTCTCCGTCACTTAACGACACTTTGACCAACCCAGCCCATTGCGCTCACAACTCTCCCCCCAGCATTAGCTGCTCTGATTGGCTACCCCCAACTGCCACTGTACCCCCCCCCCCCCCCACACACACACACACGCACTCTCGCCTGCTTGGTATGCCACCATCTGGCAGTGGCATGTGGACGTCATGCTGGTTCCTTAATTACATTACCGCTGCAATCAGTCATCATGCTATGAGGCAGGGTGAGGGGTGTATACAGCCGGGGGGGGGAGGGGCTCATAAATAATAACCCTAAGTGCTGGAGGTGGTGTATATGGGTAGCATTTCCTCTGGCGCCCCCACATTCAGCATATCTCCTAATGCAGGATGCCCTCAGTTTTTCTCTGGGACTGGAATCGTGTCGGGCCAAGAGGAAAAATGGGAGTGTGTTACCCATGAAAGCCAGGGATCTGCATCCTGACAAAACGGATTAACAAGTAATCCACTTGGAGCCAGACAAAGGCTGAGTCACAATGGTTAATACACTTTCACTGTTAAATGGGGGGAACAAAAAGGATTGTGGACCACAAAAGAGGAAGAAAATGTGATCTATTGTGCCAAGAGCCACATATCCGCTTATTATTTAGTCGCTGTAAAGAATATAAATGATTGCTTATTTATCATATTCAAATGAGGCGGGTTTTGGCGTTTATGAATAGCCAGAAGAGGCATTCTTGCCGCACAAAGACGCGCTCCAGGAAGAGCCTGTAAATGAGCCGAGGGGGTCGCTAGAAGCCCCTTTGCTGATTTGTCTGTGTGATGAAGATGGTAGCATTTGCCCATTGGGTGCCCATTGTAATTTAAACTACAATGCTAATTTCAGTAATAAGGTTTAATTAAAGACGGTGCTTGTCTGATTAGAGAGATTATGTTTCTTTTTGAAGGGTTATCATATTGGTTGAAACCATTTTGACATTATATTTAGCTTCAAACAACCAAGCTTTAAAAACATTTCAAAAAATGTGATAATAAACATGGGGAATTAAGAGAATGTGCCGTAATCGTAATCTCTCTGTCGGTTTTGTTGCAGCTTTGGCGTTTAAGGAAGACAGATGACACAAGACGTTGCCTTCCCTTTAAGGTCCTTTTTGCTCCATAGGTGCACCTGGCGTGGAATTACAGTCCCTCCTTACACCATTTTTCCTGAGTACTTTACCACCTCGGTGGACACGGCAGCTTGGTCTGCCGGTAAATTGCCCGATATCTCAGATTAGAGAGACAGAAAGCATTAACCTCTGTCTTCATATCAGCATCAGCTGTGTCGCTGTTACAGAAATGAGAGCGAGAAAGAAAACACACGTGTATTATAATCTTGTCATGTAGGAACATTCCTGAAGACAACCGAGGCCAAAAGTTTACATACACCTAGGCTGGAGACACCCTAACACAATGTTTCACACCTTCACACAGCTCATATTTTCATACATTCCTTCTGTAATTTCAATCGGTATGTCCTTTAACGTCAGTTTAATAGCTGAGAAGCAGCTTTTATTTACTGTATCAGATTTTCGGTCTGACGTTTACGTACAGTATTCTGCAAAAGTCTTAGGCAGTCAAAGAAAATGCTTAAAGCTATTTATCTGAGTAGTATTCATATATTCTCTCAGGAAAAAAAAATAAGATTAGAATATTATTATTATTATAGAAATTAACAGTGACACAGTAAAAAAATGACAAAACTTTCTGCTGTTCTCCAAAAAGTTACCGATGTCTTGTTGGATGGCTAGATGATCACCAAACACCAAACCTCTCCTTAGGGGAACCTTGGCCATAACATATATTTATAAATTTCACCACCAGATCATTTAAGTCATTAAATTAATTAGGTTTAAAACGTCAATGAGGTGTAGCCATACGAGGTGAAGTAGTGGGCAGAAAATACATCATATTGGCTGGTTGCTGCACACACTTGGGGGGGGGGGGGGGGTCCGGAGAAGTTTTTAAATTGCTAAGCTGACACACTTTGACAGCCATAATATCACGGTTTTACACCAACATGAAGATCATTTCCACATCATTTTCGTTGACTGTACCATACACTGTGAGCATTTGGTGGTATTGGCGTTTAATTGCTTAACTTGAATCAGACACTAAGGGTGACCTTCCAGCAGCTCCTCACGGTTTGTCAGTTCAGGTCAGGGTTTTGTGATGGACACTCCAATACTTCCGCTTTGCTGTCTTTATGCTATTCTGTTACAGATTTAGGGGTAGGGTTAGCGTTACTCTCCTGTTGGAAGATGAATCTGCAACTGAGCTCCAACTTTCTGACTGATGACTTAAAGGTGTTGCTTATTCCCCAGGGAATAGTCAGTTATGGTATTTGCAACACAAAGCAAAACAGATCAGGTTAGATTTAAAATAAAAGAAAAATGAGGCAGAGGACAGATTAATGACAGCTGATGCTGTTATACAGATTGTTGTACTTCTACTCATAGCTAGTACTCTAATAGTATGTAACTGCATTATTGAATCAGAGTACTATGTGCTGGAGATTCAGGTGATTCATTCCAGCCAGTACTCTAAAGGGGGTGTTGGCAATTCATAAGTATAAATTGTGTGAATGAGCTGGGGTTTCCTTCATAGCAGTTGCGTATTCTATCAGATGTAAGAAATTCTTGATTTTAGACGGAAGCATAAGAAATGAGTCACAATGTCCCCAGCGAGGGCTGTGAACAGAGAAGCTGGTTAAAAGACAGATTTGGTTCTATATGATCAGATCCACATTAAATGCCATGTGGTTATAGCTCAGACACTGTCCTTGGTCCTGAAAGCTTCCCTGCCTGTACTGTTCCTGTCCACCTTCCTGCTGTGGCTCCTGGTGAGAGACGGGTGCCCCAGACATGTGAAGGAGGAGGACAGGAGGACAGACATTACTGCTCAATCTGAGGACCCGTGCCCCAGTGTGGAAAGAAAATTTGGCATTGGTAGGCCTGGGAGGGGTGATGAATAAAAGTGGTTTTCTCAGTGAGTATAAGGCAGCGATTATAAGGAATGGACAGTACATCTAGCAAACCCATTACTTCCTGCTCTCCTAGGTTTTTGTTATTAATTTTATGTCTCATCCAGATTAATTTTATTCATAACCAAAATTAAAACACTAATATTATTTTCTATTAGTTCGGCAGTTAAACTAGCAGATTTCCTCCTCCAATACAAACCTTTACATGAACATTTATTTGTCCCAAAAACATTGGCACCCGAAGAATTTGTATCTGAGTTCCTCCTTGACCTCTTTTGTGGGGGTCTCCCTACCCCTACCCCAACTCAAGGACAACAAAAAAATTGAATGCAATGACCAGAAAACATCCATTAAACATGGTAAAATTCATAGGCAGTTTTCATTACGATGTTTGTTCAGGAGGTGGTACTTATTAATTGCAACCTGCGTCTTTTTGTGTTATTCAGCAGCTGGCCATCAGTTTCAGCAAAAACTACACACATGCCTAAATATCTTAGATGCAGAAGACAACTATTGCTGATTCTTTAGGAGCTGTACTTTTATAACGACTATTACCAAGCGAAACAGGAAATCTATTAAAACCAAAAATAAAATCACACCGCATTGCCAGGAATACAGATTAATAATAATCGATGATAAGCATTCCTGTGTTTGTAGCTTCGTATGTAATAGATAAACATTGAAACATTTCATAATTATAAAAAAAATCTTCTGCTGTTCATAGACAAGCAAACAAGCCAATGAGACTTGTGAAGAGTGAATGTGTGTAGATTAGTCTGGGATGTTTTTGCTGAGCAATGAGACCACAATCCTACATTCACAGCTCAACGGGGTCTGGAGGGACCCCCATGGCAGTATCTCCATCCATCACCCTCAGCTACGGACCACAAGCGGCCACCTTCCACTGTCATTAATATATGCCTAAGACATTTAACACCACGATGGTGCATCTGGCTGAAGCACCACAGACAGCTCCTTGTAGATCGCTCTCCCGGCTTCCCCTGGCGCGTGTCTGGGTGGTCGCACATTTCACACGTGGGCAACTTGTGCATTTCCTGGTAATAAGCTGCTGCTCCTCAGTTAAAACGGATTGCATGTGCAGTCAGTCAATGTCAAAACTAATAAGGTATCAGGGCCATGAGCAGAAAAGCCTTATATCATGTGCTAACCAGCAGTAGACAAAGATCGAGTTAGAGAGGCAGGAGAAGCACTTCATGCGTAACAGCGAACTATTTGATGGCCATTTCACGTGAAACAAGCTAATAAAATTGCTCATCCGAGATTCCAGGGCAGTTATTTTCCAGGTTCCAGTTATAATGGGAACTAGAATAACCCAGGGATGAGCACCTGTAGGACAGTGTGCGCATCCACTGCACCAGCTTCAGTCTGACAACAGCAAATGTGCTACAGGTATCTGTAACGAAAGAGGAAGGGAACTTCAATGCAGGAAAGTGATGATTTAAGAACATAAGAAATTTACAAACGAGAGAGGAAACCATTTAAAAATGTAATGTATGATGTTTAAATTATATTGGTGTCTGTGGCTGGGGTTGGCTTTCCGTAACTGGTGTATAAACCTTCAGACTCCAGTTATACCACAGCAGTGACTCCAGTAGCATGTTTACTGGAGGAGGCAACAATCCTCACCTCCAAGCATATGGGTGTGAGTCCTGAACCAGTTCCATGTGAGTTTGCAGGTTGTATCGTCTTCAACGAGTCTAAGGTTACGGTGCACCTGCAAGAAACAGCATGCAAGCACAAGGAGAAGCCAGAACATGCATAAGTAATGGAAATGTGACCTGCACAGACATCCAGGAAGATCAGGCAGATCACGCACACAGGAATATGGGGGCAGGCAAGCGTTTGTGTTCTGGGGACAATGCCTGTCATCAGGGATCGTCAACATGTGTCCCTGGCAGCTGTTTGTAGGGCACCTTCTAAACACCACGTCTGTGGCAAAAACTGCACATTGCTCACAAAGTCTGTCAGAATTTCCCGTGATGGTGACCCCTGCCTGTTATTTCCATACATATTCTCTCCAAAATCATGCATAGAAAAAACACAGGTCAACAGAACCTCTTTCAACCTGTGTCTTTTTGAAAACTTTGGGTAAAAAGGCAAATTATATGGTGTTATTGACCTGAACGGACTGCAAAGAAGAAGAAAACGTGGAAAAAGAAGAGTCTCACCTAATAAAACTTCACTGGCGAATGTAAATCCGCTGTTACATTGATTGTATCTTTGCCTCAAGCTACTTAAAGTGAGGAGAGTCAATGGAGCAAAAAGATGAAAATGAATGAAATAAAACTTCATCTGCCATTTGTACACACAGGACAGGCGCTCAGGAATTCGTCAGTTTGCACATATTCCAACCTGCACTCCTCAGGTGAGAAGGGAAAGTTGGGGTCTGAGTAGTGAGTCAGGCTTTTTAATCTCACACCCTTGCAGAATTATTTTGGGATTAAGGGTCTAGGAGATTAAGGGGGACATGAGCCAGGCATTTAAGGTTCTAACAGGTCTGGATGCTGTTCAGCCAAACGGCTACTTCAATATTAGTTTAAATACTAGAACTCGTGGCCATAAGTGGAAATTAGCTGGAAAACATTTTAAAATTTGAGGAAGCAATTCTTTACACAGCGTATAGTTAGAGTATGGAATAGTCTTCCTGCTAGTGTAGGGCAAGTTAAAACCCTGGGTTCCTTTAAATCAGAGCTAGATTTTAACAACTCTGAGCTATTAGTTAAGTTCTCCCCAAACGAGCTCGATGGGCCAAACGGCCTCCTCTCGTTTGTAAAATTCTTATGTTCTTAACATGTAGTAGAAGGAGACAACATATGCGATTAAAGCAGCAGAGTCAGACATGACATCAAGTGCTATGAACCTCATAAATAATAAAACTGTATATAGTAAAGAAAAATGTTATATGTTCACTATAAATGGTAAGGGTGGCTTATTCAGATTTATAAGGGCCTTGTATTTATTGCATGTTTATGTCGGTTTTGTTTGAGTTTTCAGTTTTTATTTTGAAATCACCTGTTTAAGATACATCACCATTCTATAAAAATATACTCCTGAATTTATTAGGGCTGTGAGCAAAAATATCTTTAGCAAAATAATAAGAATTCCTTGGGAGCCAAGCCCATAAGGGAAAGTGCAGGTGGGTTTAACTTAAACTTCACAGAGTCAACTCTTTTAGTTAAAAGACTGAGCAGAGTTAAATGATCATCGTTTTCGGCTGCACTACAATGACGTCACCTCCTAGGATTCCGGAAGAATTCCCCAGGGCCACTGCCTCACTGGCTCCATCTGCTGTTCATCTGTGCAATAACAAGACAATGAAGTCTGAGAAACTTCAGCAGTGCATTTGCTGCTTAGGCATAGGTATGTACCCTATGTACCATGCTGGGAAGCTGCCTGAAAATATTTCAGGATGTTTTAGTTCCCATGTATAACTATCAGTGATGTATCATCAAACCCATAACCAGAACTGGGTTAGTACATTGTTTTCGTACTTAAAAGGAGGAAAGCAGGGAAAACGGGTTTAAGTTTAGGAATCAGTTATGCAGCGGACAAAATGCAGCTAATATTGCACCATTAAAACCCTACTGGAGAAAGAGGAGTCGCATGCTCTCCAACAAATGCTCCCCGTCCATGTTTTTGCATCCCATGGGCTGTCAATGCGAATGGAAAAAAATCGAATTGGAAGCAGCAGTATGAGTTAGTGTGGTGAGAGATGGTGCCCTTTTATGTAAAAATGGCTGAAAATGGATCATTAGAGGCAAAATAATCCCAGCAGATGTAAGCGAAAGGGGAAGAGCCGTTTCCCAGGCATGCTAGCTCCTTAGCTTAGCGCACGGCCAAAATGCACCTGAAGCCACATTGATGTGATTCCTTTGGGCAGACACCAGTGGTTTCAAACTAAAGCTTGACAACTCTTTTTTTCAGATGCTAACATCGTGGAGAAGATGTTGTTAACACCTTTTAGCGGCTTACAGAAGACTTACACCTTTTAAGGCCCAGCCATGAAACATCAAATCTGGTGTAACACTAACACCAAAGCTTGGGTTTTCCCCAGAAATGTAAATCATCCACAGAACAAGGGCTTAACAAACACATGACTGTCCTGCTGGATGGGGTTTGAAGCTGCAGCCTTCTGATTGCAGACAGCGAGGCCAAACCCAGTGAGCCACACACCATCCCCCAATGGCTGCCCCTCCCCTACCCTGGGACCTAAATTACACGCCATTCCGGTCCGTCGCCAGTCATACCTACACCCCCTACACCCCCGAATGCACAAAAAAGGCAAACCTTCTCCAGAACATTACAGATCACTAATGCCCTTCAGCGATTAAAGGGGCCGTGCCATTGAAATGGAGCCACCCCGGGCCACAGACGCCTCAAGGTCACCCGCCCCGCACGCGCATGGCGAAGTAGAACAGTCCGGCATACGCTAGACAGACCTAGCACCCCTGGGGTGGCTTAACCACCCGGGCGTCAGGAGGGCCAGCCCCCCCGTCTCCGCTTTGCGAGGCCCCTTAAATCTCAAGGCGTCCATCACGCTCCTGCCTATAAGCACATCATAAAACAGAGCTTGTGCTTACAGTAGACCTGTTTCATTACTGCGATTTATTTTTAATTCTTCATATTTTCCAGAAACGCTGGCACAGGCCAAGTTCCCTCCCAGATGAAAACCACACGCTAAATGGGGCGTCCGGCACAGCGTTACACGCGGTGGGGGAGGGGGGGGACAGGCAAAATGTCAAGTGGTTAGTGACTGCGATCTTCTCAAGACTGTTTCACGAACAGGAAAAAATATCCATAGCAAGATAAAGTCCATAAATGCAGTACAGACTGTTTCCAATCTAGAACCTCTTGCACATATCACCAAAGTTTTTATTTTTTAATTAAGTCGATATATGTATATTTCTGGATGTCGTGCACTTGACAGCATTACAGTACCTAGTACGCACTGCATACCATACGATAAACCACGGGAAAGTACTGTACTGCGTGACAGCACGAACATCCCAGCCTCACACGCATCTCCCAGTCTCACTGTCACGCCTGAAGACAGTGGGATTTTCCTGTTCTGATGTATGCCCATTCCGATATATGACCTGCATTCCGGAATGGAGACCAATCCTACTGTAAGTCAGGGACAGCCTGTACTGGTTATGTACAGCGTCCGAGGCAGCAAGGCGCAGCAAATGGCAGACATCAGAGACAAACAGATGCGCATCACGGTTTTTAATAAGCAACCAGCTGTGGCTTCAGAGCCCAGCAGATGATTTATCTAGTCACCGGGACTTGTAGCAGGCGCCCGGGCAGCCACCTTCCTTCTGGAACATTCCGGACTGCGCTGCTATTGCCACAAGTTCCGCATTTATCTGCTGCGGCCTCCTTCATAACGCGCTCACGCACTGCAGGGGCTCCCCGGGGATGATCGCATGGTAAAAACACGATCTGTCTTCAAACCAGCTCCTCAGGGACGAGGCGGACTTTTATAACCAGTGCAGCAAAAATGCTGAGCGCTAAACCCAGTGAAGTCCGGGGACAATGTTCCACACCCGCAACTCCCAGTGGGACTCGGCAGGAGCTCAGAAGGTTAGTCATTATGCTGGTGTTGCACATGTAGGGTTCGAGATTCCGATTTCTTCTCATTGACTCCCTTTGAACCCTATGCATGAAGTGGGATGAGAGCGGCTGGCATTGGTGTGTAAAATAATCGTACGGAGACACATTCCCATGGGTAGCAGGTCTCAGACGCTGCAGGCAATAAATATGGCGGTCAGTGTGAGTCATTTCAGGGGGAATCCTGTCAGTCACAGGAGCAGCCCTGGCTTGTGAGGAGGAGGACCAGTGAAAGGGTCTTAAAGGTGACTGGACGGTGAGATGGGGGGCGCGGTGAGTCTCGGCTTTGATTGACAGGCTCTGAACCAGTGGGGGGGGGGAAGCTGGGAGGTGTCAATCCTACAGATGCCTGGCTAGCACCTAGGGTTCATTTGCGCCTGGAGAATCGTGGGCTGGACTGTCGGTTGTTATTAATAGGCAGCTTCTGCTGCGGTGACAGGATATCAGGTGACATCGAAAAGGCTGCAGATTCTGCCTTATTGTATTTATAACAAGGAGCTGGGCTGGTTTTGTATATCTAGCAAAGCAAATTGTAATAATGGTTACAGCGTGATTCAAAGATGCCTTGTCATTTTTTAATGTTATCCAAGAACCTTTCAGCTCTGCGAATATAAGTGGTTTATATTAAGCTTGCAATCCCAGGCTTCCAGACATCTCTGCCGCTCAGGTGACGATAACAGAAGCTCACTCGCGTTCCTCACCCCAGACAGGCCAAAGCGTAAGGCCAGCTTACTGCCGGCGAGCTTCAGAGCCTTTGTCAGATGCGTGGGCTCTGCTGTGTGAGTCTCTAATTATTTTTGCTTTCACCAACTTTATGTTTCAGCTCCTGGCAGCGGACCAGCGGAAAGCAATAAAAAAAAAAAGTTCCTTTCTGGCATTTTTGCCTGCAGGATGTAGGGTGACAAGATGTAAATACACACAGATGCATAGTTAGCGAACAATATTTTAACCTGCATTGTTAGTGTTTTTAAAACAGCAAAAAATAACTTCCTGTTAGAAACAGAATAGCAAAACATCAAATGTGAAAATAATTCATATGCTCTCTTATGGAAAACAAAAAGCTATTCTCTCCTTCTCGTTTTTCTCCCCTCTCTCCTGAAACTCTAAAATCACAAGGGGGAAGCAATGAAATGCTTTCTGGAATGTTGGTGAGGCGTCGAGCACGACTCACTCATGTAATTGGGGTTCCAGGACCTTTTTGCAGAGGCATAAATTGGCATTATGGATAAATGATTGAGGGAAAAAAAGGTCCCTGTGTAAGTGAACGTAATACCGAACCTGGAATATGCTAATAGGCGCCTCAGGAAAGCCGCAAACACTTCAGCACATGACTGCGAGCCTCCTGTTGCTTCTTGGTAGAGCAGATTCATTCAGCTTTGAAGGTGGATGGCAGGTTGGCAGAAGCAGAGCATCACTGCAGGTCTGATTGTAGGTGAGTTCTGTTGTTACCATGGTAATTCATCACTAGACATCAGATAATGCATCCCAGGTGACAGAGATCGGAAAAATAGTGACATTAGGGTTAACAAACAAGGATCAGCTGAATGAGAGTAAGAAGATGTCTATGGTTTAACCCTAGTAGGATGATATTAGAAAATTTATCCATCCATCCATCCATCCATCCATCCATCCTATCCAACTATTACAAGTCAGAAGGGTTAGCATGAGCCTGTCACATATGACAGAGGGCACAAGGCAAGAGAACTGTCTAGGCAAAATGTCGGCCCATGATGGGACACCCATAGTCACACATAACCACCAGGCTTTGGTAATCATTTTTTTTATTTTTCATGTTCGAAACGACAACATTGGACTGTGTGGAACACGGAAAAACCCCGTCCAGCACAAATGTCGAGCACATGCGGATCCACGGCACCAACGTTTCATTAACTCAAAAGGTAAAATATGTACACATCTAGTACACATCGTTTTAGGAGTGTCTGTCATGCATCTAGAATCGGATACATGACAGACATACATCACATTGCTGTTAAACGCTTCTCATGTTCCTCTGACAGAAGAACGGATCTAATTAATCTTTTCACCGCACTGTAGAAGTTAGTGTAGCATCTAGACTTATATTGATTTGCTGTAAGCAGCTTGTTAGATGTTTAGTCTGTTAGTTGTCAGAATTTTTCACAACTATATATTATATTTGATGGCAGCACAGCGAATTAGTCGGCACCACACCTTCGGTTTTGATTTCCAAACTGAGTGTGGAGTTTGCATATCTTGCAGTGAACCAACATCACATCCAGAACACTCCCATGCCTATAACTGTGGTGCTGTATTGGGTAAGTGGCTAGAATATGGGTGGATGACTTAACATCCCCAAACCCTTAACGTTTTAACACTAAAGTACAGCATTATACTACAGAATTAAAAGCTATGAATTACCCCTCTATAAAATTAAGAGGACAGTCATTTTATGCATCGTACACCATAGGAACCTGATTAATAAAGTCCTCATTTAATACCTGCTGATGACCTTTAACTCCTAGCGGATGCTATCAGATAACAATGTCAAACTACCATTTTTTTCAGTCATCAACCCTTGGCTGCACTAAAACTTCTTGCTGGCCTGTTTTATATTGTGACTTTGAATAAATCAAATCAATTTTTACATTACAGGCAATGCCTTCGCATATGTGTTTGAGTTTACAAAACAAACAGGCTCTTTTAATACTCAACATGTAAATATATCAAAGGAGTAAAGTAATCAAAATATGACTGTTTAAGTAATGGGGAAGGGATACACTGAAGATTACGACAGGATGGAGTGGGGTGTGTATGTGTGTGTGGTTACATGATTGTGTGTATGTTTGTTGTGGGGGGGGGGTTTGCTATTATTATGATATGTTGGCTCATATTAGATAGAGGGGGTTTGATTGCCATGGTGTGAGAAGGAAATCTCCGAGACCTCCAGGGGGTGGGGGGTGGAGGTGATTGTATGGGCTGGCTTGGCAGTAGGGTGTGTGTGTGGGGGGGGGGGCAGCATAGTCTGCCTCTGAGGGCCCTCTCTGCATTGACAGGCTGCTGACGGGTGCTGTTGTTTGTGGGGGGTGGGGGGCATCATCTGTTTCCACTCCCGCTGTCACCTCCCCTATTTTACAAGCCTGGACTCTGCGTCGCGCTCTGTACCAGACAGAGGATTCTGCATATAAAGCAGCAGGCTTGTGTGGTACAGATGCTATCAAATGTCTATGACAGGACAAAGCCAGTCTCTCCCCCCCCCCCCCCCCCCCACCATCGCTATGGAAACACCATTGAGTAATAAAGTCTTTAAGACTGATGTGCTATCTATGCTGCTTCTTCTTTGGAGGATGTATCCTTTATTTTTTTAAATATGGTGAAAATTCATTTGGGAAGCAGACCCCCCCCAAGAAACATGCAGTAGGACCGCGTGAAGCTGTCTTCGCTGAAATGAGGTGGCTGGTTGTGGGGGTGGGGGGGGGGTGTAGACACTGGAGACTAGGGGTTTAAGATGGGGGCTTTGCATGTGTGTTGTCACAAGGAATTTGCTGACCTTTTCTGGGAATGTTAGAAAACAGCAAATGTGACGGGTCAGACCGGTCATGTGCAGTTTTGCCCAGTATGCATGCGTCATCCAGATTGCAGTTTTATATGGTTCGTTTTGGAGTATGCACTGTCTGTCTGTACAATTCTGTCTAAATAGCTACAGATTGACAAACACGGAAAGGAAATTATCTGCTGGCAGCTGGGAGAGGGAAGACAGCCCCCTGCTGGACGTTAATAGAAATTGCATGTTACAAGCAAGGCGCTATTGCATTTCTCCAGTTTGTTTGGAGAGAAACTTTTCAGGGATCTCATTAAGAGGAAGAAGGCTTTCAAGAAAAAATAAGTGACCGTAATTGGGCATTCCTTCACTTTCACAACGTCAACTGGATCCAAAGTTACTTTTTAATCCAGAGAGAAAAACGGTTTTATTGCTACAGCTGCCATGAGCTGTATTAGTAGCTTAGCTATTGGGTGGTGAATTCTTTTTAATTGATTGATTAATTGTTTTCCTTTTCTAATGGCACATTAAATTAATTCTAATTTAACAGGCTACCGTCACTGCAGAAATGTTTATCTACATTAGAGTCGCATATAGATATTCAAATTGTTGTCACATATGTTATTCTAGAAAAAAAATATTATGAAGTATGCTATATATGCATACATGAACATATAATCTACATGTATGCATGCACGTATAACGTGTATGTCATTTTGAATTTATTTGACGACATAAATATTTGGGACTTAGAATAACTGTCATGAATAAAACCATAACACGTGCTGTAACCACACTCATCCCAGATGACGGTATGAATTCCTAGGCGTCCTGTAATGTAAAAGCGCATTAAACACGAACCGCAGTATAACCGCAGACGCACCTTCAGAGCAGGTGAGTTTTTGGACAGCCCCCCCCGTATTTACTTACATGTTCCGGCACCCTCTGATTGTATGACACAGATATTTGCCGTCTGCAGAAAGGGGATAACGAGCCGGGCAGTCATGCGCTCAGGACGAACACAAAGCGGGTTACGGCGCCGTGACATTTTACCGCGGAGCGGCGGAGGACTGTCCGCGGAGATGATGATTGATGAGGCCGCCAGGCTGCCCCACGCACCACTAACCCCAACGCTGCTTCCTGACGGCTCCGAGACGCACCTGCTAGTTTATGAATCGATACGGTACCCCCCCCCCCCCCCCCCCGAAATAGAGGCGTTTATAACATTTAACAGAGCCCTTTCCCACTAGGCAAATTTTTTTGAAAGATCCATATTTTATACATGAGCAAGAGATCTGACCGCAGCGTGTCACGATCGTCTACGCCACAACAAGATATTGTAGTATCTCTGAAATAAAGACTAAACAAATAATTGATTTTTACACCTAATCCTATATCAGAACGATTAGGAAGACATAACTGCTTTAGAGTAAATTAAGTTCTTTCTCACGTGGTTACCTGAGGGTGAAATCTAAACTTTATTTATGTTGTTAGTGACATTTACACATTCAGGCACTCAAGGTGACATTCATCTCCAGGAATGGTTTGCAGGAATATTTTTAACTTCTGGCATTATCTATTTTACCTTGCAGTCACCTTTGTTCCAAAACCCAGTGTTACTTACAATGTTTACATTTTTGCATTTAACACAGAAGTTAAACACGTTACTCAAGGGTCCAACGGTAATTACCTCAAGCCATAAACCACTGTGATCTCAAGCTCCATAACTACATTATTAGTTTAACCCACTGACCCCTCATTTAAAAAAAATGGTAACATTTAATGCATTGAAGCATTCCAGGTGTGTCTTTTGTTTGAGAAACTAAGTCAGGACTGCAATTAAGCATACAACACACATTTCCTTTTTGTACCTATCAAGAATGAACCCTCATTCCAGCAACCCCACAATAATTAGGCCTACCTATAAGAATATAAAGGCTTTTTATAGACTTTTGTTTCTGAAAGGCTATAAAACAATATCTATTCTCCTTGCAGCATCAGTCTTTTCAACAGTGAATTTTATTCTCCTGTTTCCTGCCTGTCTACCATCAGCAGTTCATTATAATACGGCATTATTTGATTTTATATTTACCCTTTGTCTTGGAAGAACGATTAAAAAAAAACAAGACAAAAAATCTTATTTGCATCACCTTATCTAAATGTCAGCCAGCAATATTTTGTTAGATATTAGCGAAGCTGCCAGCCAGCGCTGTGGGGTAATTGCAGGCAGCCTGGCAGTGAGATTTACATAATTCTAGAGAGGGTAATTAAAGGATCCAGGGGCTTCTCCTCTGTTTTTTTCCAAATCCCCCCTTTCCTTTTCGCTGTCGCCGCGCAGAAGCAGCATTCGTTTACATTAGGTGCCGCTCTTCTTGCAGTTCGTTTGCATAAAATTAGAGGTTTTCATGATCTCAAACAGCAGGGCGACATTTAAAATTCCATGTTAAAGTGCCCACCTCTAGATAGTTATATGTTAATGCCCCCACCCTGCTGCTAAAAGCTCTTTGTTGTCTCCTTTACACAAGCCTGCCACCCAGCATCCAGTACGGTTTCAACTTAACCCCCCCCCCCCTCAACCGGTGGACATGGTGATGGTGTCACCCAAGTTAAATTAATACAGCATGTGGACAGGCCTAGTCAGGGTACCTGGGTTACCCACTATCGCCACTCTGGCCGTCACTCCGGATTTTTTCCCTGGGGGGCACCAAAGATCCTTTCTGTTCATAATCAGTTACAGTAGTATCTCCTATGTTACAGTATTGTGTGAAAACATGCTTCATACTTCGGGTCTTTTCCAGTGTGTACGCTACTGTCACCATCTGTATTCTTAGTTCCCGTCTTCATTATATACTCCCACGTGCCTCTTTAAATGGAGGACGGGGAACGTGTTGGATTCACAGCTGCCCATTCTCCCTCTTAATTCCCTTGTAATTTGCACACAGCTTGACATCATTGCAGCATGAACTGGGCACTCGCACATTCACACACACACACAAATAAACGACGGCCCTCCCCCCACGCCTCGTCCAGGTGGTACAGTCCATTCCATATTTCACACACACACACAAATAAACGACGACCCTCCCCCCACGCCTCGTCCAGGTGGTACAGTCCATTCCATATCAAATAATGGGTTTCATATTACTAATGTCATATCTGTGAAGGTAGCTGATCCTCAGTGCCCTCTGATATCAGTTCTAGGTGCAGCATAACAATCGACCTGCCAACTTTTACAGTTGGCTGAGGGACTGCAGGAGCCGTGCCTTAGAGGTGGCACTCTTGCAGATGGTCATATTTAATGGATGCTTTATAAGGTGTCCTGCTTGTGCCCCAGGTCACAGGCTGTTCATGGGACTCCCCAGGAGAGATACTGCAGTAGAGTTTATGACAGCCCCGGGAGAAATTAGCCCGTCTTAAAACGCGAGTTTAAGGAGCCTCAGGTGAATCTGCAGCTAAATGTGCCGTATCCTCCACATAACTCAAAGCCAGCAGTCCGTTTTCTCGGTTTTCGAAAATGCAAGGGAAGCCGACCCTTAAACCATCTAGCTGGAGACTCTGACAGGAGACAGTCAAGTCTCCAGTACAGCCTGGCACAACAGTTTCTGTTCCTTAAAAAACCCATCGCTCTCTGTAGTATATTTCTAGAACTTTCTCTGCCTTAAAACAGGATTTTAGAGAGAGAATTACAGCCCAGTATTAGTACATACTGATTTTTTTTTTAAATGCTTGACCAAGAACCAATCAGATTTAAGCACAAAACAAAGTCTATTAGTTCCCCTGTGATATTTCCAGTGATAAATTAAATCAATTTTTAAAATATGTATTCTATATATATGAAATAAATTATAAATACGCTAGATATTTTTGCTATATTTAAGTTTTGTCTCTGTGAACACTTCCTGTTGAGCATGTTATCGATCTTAGAAACAGGGGAACAGAAAATTTCTGAGCTACTAAGTAAATCTCGGCCTAAATTTCACTCGCCTCCACATAAAACTACGCAGCGGCGCAGCTGACGTCATTCTGCAGAATCGACAGCTGTCTTGATAAGTGGTCGTTCATCGCGTCTGGTGCATCTTTCCCCGGCGCTATAAGCGTCTTGGGCACGCAGAAGCGGTGGCAGTGGGGTGTTTTTAACGATCTCCAAATGGGCACAGTTTTTTCGCCATTAATCAAACGCTAATTGCAATGCAAAACAATGCCTTACAAGGGTGGCTAGTAAATGGAGCTTCTATCCTGCCAGTGTAATCAGTGTAGGACTTGTGTTGTTCTATTAATCTTATCAGATTTTTTTCCTTTCATTATTCTTTAGGACAGAGGTATATGTTCTGAGCCCAGTTAGACAGCGTTAAGCTACTGATGGAGAACTTCAGCGTCACCTTATGAAGAATGAAAATGTTCTCAGTCTCACATTTATTTTTTTACTACATGCTAAATCAGACCTGGGCAAAAACTGGCCTGCAAAGCAATTTCTAGTGGGCTGTATAATCATTAAAAAAATGGTGAAGTTCAAGTCCCATGAGCAATCACATGTTAAACACAAAAAATGTGCTGGTTCTATTGATTTCTGCATATATCTTTAAAGGGGGAAAGTAAAACTAAACAGGTATTCCATTGTAGTTTTCACAGAACATGAAAATGATGTTTAATAATGGCCCCTGTTGACATGGTAACGCTTGGATTAAACCCGGGCCAGTACTACATGTTCATTTTTGAATGAATTGTCACAATGTCGGACATGCCTAATGAATATGCAGGGGAGCATGTGACGATAAACACCGTTTACTCAGCACATCTGCCGGAGAGGTCCAAACAGCGGTGTGGACAGGGGAAGTGATCAGTACACACGTCGAACACCATCTGAATCACAAACACACCACATTAGGAAAACTTGGCACTTCGCAAGAATGCAAGACACCTACTTTCACTGACACGACTACATACCACAAACACTATTTCTACAAGAATTTACATTATGTACAGTCCAGTACAATGCATGCCCCTCTGCAAGTGTTTTAGACATGGTGCATCACATTGCCCCCCGCCAAACGGATCAGCCGTCCCCGGTGACCCCCAAGTCCACCACAAAATCCAACAGATGCCATGGGGTGCTGGTGCTGCCAGAGCCCCCGGCCTGCCTCCACCCTCTGCCGCATCCTCGTCCTCGGCCGCTATAGGGGGGTGATATGGTGATTGTGGCCTTCAGCGTCGTATACCTCCCTCAGTATCTCTGGCTTATGGGGCGGCCTGAAGTTCACCGGGTTGACTGCAGTGATCTTCTGTGGATCTGCCACCATGCCCTCACCGCTCACTAAGTCACCTGGGGACTCTTTCAGCGCGGGAGGGAGCACTTCTGGGGGTGGAGGTGCAGGTCAGCATTACATATTACAGTGAACACAGTGCACAAATGACTAAGTGCTCCATCGGAATCAGCAGGGTGGGCGAGTAGGTCCTCAAGGTAGATTAGGCACTCACTGTGGGGGACATGGGCCAACACTCACTCCAGTAACCTCTCGATGGTGGCCGGCGCGTTGCAGAGCCCAAACGGCATCAACCAGAAGTCCCACAGACCATGACTGATAGTGAACGCAGTCTTAGGTCAGGGATCTGGGACCAGTTTGACCAGCCAGTACCATTTCGGAGGTCTAAGGAGCTAACCCACGTCGACCCAGTAATGTCATTGCTTGTATCATTGATCCGGGGCAACGGGAATGAGTCCATCCGGGTCACAGCATTCAGACTCCAGAAGTCCACGCAAAAGCACCATGACTCACCCTTCTGGACCTTGCGGCACAGTCAATATTTCCCTGTCCAGTCTCTGCCGACCTGCTAGCTCCCCCCTCATTGCTTCCTCTGATAGCCGCTGACTGAAGCCCTGATCTAGCGTCACCACCAGGGTGGCGTAGTTCCACTGCTCGTTGGGGGTCAGACTGAGGGGGACTTGGAGCACCTCCCCCTCCAGCGGCAGGTGCTCATCACTCCAGGTGTTGTGCTGGGCTTTCAGGCACACATGGGAGAGCCCTGGCTCCAGGAGCGTGCTGAAGTTTCAGGGTGGTCTTCACCCTGGTCCTCTCTGTCACCAGTACCTGCTGCTGCGGAGCCACGACTTGCTCTTCTGGGTAGCACGGTGAGTGGGAAGCACTAGACCCATCAGGTTACCCCAGGAAGGTGCCGAACTCAGTTCCTGGGATTTCCCTGGTTAGCCTCTGTCCCTCTCCACCATCATCTGAGAAGGTTTGTGTGTAGGGCGTGGAGGAGGTCATCGATTTCATTAACAACCTCGCAGCCCACTTCCGGCAAAAATGTCACAATTAACCGTTTACTTAGAATAACCGCCAGAGAGGCCCCAGTAGAGGCACAAGCAGGGGTAGTCATCAGTATACACGTCTAACACCATCGGGGGGGGTTACAATCACAACACAACAGGATACTCAGCAATTCACAAGAATACAAAAACACCTACATTCACTCACATAACCACATATCACGGAAATTATTTGCACAAGTGTTTACTCTACTTACAGACCGATGCAATGCATGCTGGTCCACGTGCAATTAAGCCCCGCGGCATCACAGTATTATTATATAACAGGCATTTCATGGAAGTTGTCTTATGCAGAGAACTTCTGGAAGGGTAATGTTGTCGCCATCTTTCTGGCTCTATCTCTTTCACAAAAGTGATGGTACAGGCCATGAAGAGACCTCCTCTTTAGCCTCCTACTCTACTGTGAGTCACCCTTAGCCTCTACATTGCCACTGGGGAACACAATTGCTGTAGTGTGAGGCGATGCCTCTGAGCGACTTTCCTTGGCAAAATATGGCTTTTCCAAGATACGGTCTAGGGAAGCTTAATTGAATTGACTTAATTGAAAGGGTAGTTCAATTTCCTCTGGGCCGCATCTTAGGAACGTAAGCATTGTGATTTATGAAAGTGCTCAGGTGTTCACAACGCCCAGCTGCCCAGCGTGTCTCATGTTATTAAACACTCGGAACGGTCCCCTTTTTTAATTCACTGTAAAAGAGGGAATTAGCATTCAGTGGAGAACGAAAAAGAAGAATATACCGGAAAGAATGTGGAGAAGAAACGAGAGAATGAACTGTAACCTCGTGAGCCTTGGTCTGGAATAAAAATAAAAACACTTTTTTCAGAATCACTTTTAATGTTATACAATATTACGAACAGAACAGCATTAAAGCAAAATATCTGAATTAAAAAACAACAACAACTATTACAATCCATCCAACCACTTTCTAACCATGTATCCTGGTCAGGTTCACATGAGGGGGTGGGACCAGCATCTACACTAGGAAGGTAGAGGACACCCTGGCAGGGAACAACCCAGGATGGGGTGCCAACCCATTGCAGGGCACAGTCACTCATCAGTCACTCACCTACAGGCAATTTGGTAACTGCAAGCGGCCTCCGCGTGTTTGTGTACCGTGGGAGGAACCAGGGCACCCGAAGGAAACGCCACAATGACACGGGGAGAACATGCAAACTGCACACACATACATCCATGTCCAAGACTCAAACCCAGGTCCCAGAGGTGGGAGGCAGCAGCGCTAACTGCTGCACCCCCATGCCGCCCCTATCGCTTGTTTTCTTGTACCTTATTCTGCAGAAGTGACAGTTTTTCAAAATGCCCTGCTTCTGAAGCCCTGGCTGCCTGGTCCATCTCTGTTCTCTTTGCTTTCACTGTGTCCAGGAGACAAAGAAAAATGGAAGATCATGGAACAGAAAAGACACAGAAACTCATGCTTTCCATTTATTACGTGACCAACGACGTGACGAGTTCAGGCGGCTGGTCGGCTGAAGCATCCAATGAGGACTAACCAGGGACGACAAGCTGGTTTTTTGACTTCACTGGCCCCCTGTTGCACACCCATCCATCCAGACCCACTTATCATGCTCAGCATCACAGAGGCTGAAAGTCCCTCCCAGAACCTAGAATAAAATGCCATTACTGTCACTGGGACAAGTTATAATGAAACTCAATGCATGTGATTCCCCAGCAATGCTTTAGTCACAAGGCAGGGAATAAAAGAAGTTAAAGCTGTAGTTTTATACAGTTTATTAGCACCTCTGTCTTGTTTGTGGCTCATTAAATCGGTTGTACACACAGTACAGCCCAACCGCTGTCTGTGGACTGCAGTGTTTTAATGCCCAAAATGCCACGTAATATGTTGCTATGAGCTGATATTGCTAACAGTGGCTAACAATCAACCAGGTCAGTACTGGGGCCTGTTTCAGAAAGCGGGATTTCTAGTTTAGCTGGATAACTGGTCAGATTTAAGGTAGCCCGGGCCGAATGTAAATGAACGAAGATAAAGGCCATTTAACCCGGTGTACCTTAGGTGTACCAAATGTTCCATTTGAACTCGGAAGTCAGGAATTCTGAGTTCCTAGTCAGCGATTTCAGCCGGAACGCCCCCAAAGTCAGAATTCTGACTCGGAAAGTCAGGGGAACCTCCTCAACGATGACTCAGAATTCAAGATGGCCGCATCCTTCATCAGCGGAGGTGGAAGCTGTAGTTATATAATGTTTATTAACGCTTCTGACTTATTTGTGTTTCATTAAATCAGTCGTACACATAGTACTGTTCAACCGCAGAAAGATAAAGGCAATTTATCTTTTTATTATTTTTTTTTTATTGAACTGGGTACCTTATTATCTGGTTTTTCAACCGTCATGGGTAACGCTGATCGATTGATTTCCTCCCCGGACGTGCAGCATTCACTGTTGCAGGTGTTTCTTTTTGCTTTCCTCTCGATGTCTGTGATGCTGAGCTGACAGACTGTTGTGTCTCTGGTTCGCTGCTGGTGCCCATTTAGTATCATCTCTGTCATACAAAGTGGCTGGTTTGCCGCACTTGAAAGGATACGAATGACCTGTAAGATGTTTCCGGGTCAAATTTTTTAAAGACTTAGATATTTTGCAAGTCCTATAATGATAATTTTCATCATTTATTAATCTGTCGATTTTTAATGGCATTTACATAATCACTATTTCTCAGAACACTGGTACCCTGCAGTTTGTGTTAAATTATATTGGGCTGGTTACTGGAACTGACTGAATATGGTACAGACAGCCCCACCCATAATATTTTTTTTATCAGCCATGACTGCCACCATTGTAGAAATATGCCTTTTTTTCGGGAAGTGTTTGCTCGCTCGGGTCACTGTTCACCCCCAATTAACTTCAGTCTGCCTACAAATGAAAGCAGTGGCTTGGCGAAACAACACAATCGCGCTTTTCGTGTCAGACACCCCCATGCCTACTGTAATATAATCACTTCATGCTAGAACCTAACTGAACAGAAGGATGGACAAGGTCCAGACGGGCCCTGTTGTTGTACCCTTGAGCCAGGGAAGTTTCTAGTAATTGAAAAGATCAGGGGGTTTTCAAGTTTACTGGGGGCTTGACTTTTCTTTTTTTAAGGAAGACTGGCATAGGGCCTGAAATATTTTCTGCTATAGTCCCAAGTGATCAGACATAATGTTTTAATACAATTATTATTTGTATTGACCTGTAAGTCGGTTCAGCTTAAATTGCTTCAAAAAATGTTGAACAGTGTAAGTGGGTAATGCTGAAAGCCAGTAAGTAAATTCTCAGTATAAACCAATATCTGAAAAGCAATAAGTGGTTGGAAGATGACTGGAGACAATCGGTATACCTGAGATTGGGGGTCGTTCTGATGCTAAGGGAAGAGTCACCGATAAAGCTGCTAAATTATTATTATTAGTAGTAGTAGTAGTAGTATTATTATATTATTATATATTTTTTTTTTATTAAAAAAAAAAAAAACAGATTAGATTGACAAGTAGCGAGCGATAGAGAAAACCTGTTAATAGCGTGAAAATTTGAAGAGGCTCATGCAAAGAACAGAGATTAATTTCGCCCGAGTCCGTCTCCCGGAGATTGCGGAGTTGTGAATATGTTCTCAGATAATGAGCATTGCTGCTCATCAGCCCACTTGTCATATTCTGTAATTAATGCGAAGGAGGGCTCCTGCTTGATGGATCGTATTACTCATGGACCCAGAAAGTTTCTTTCGCCAAACCATTTGCATTTGTTATTGCCTCACTGTTCGTGAGGTTTATTTAGATGTGGTTTGGGATTTTACTGTAGCTCCGTATTCCCTTCTTTGATTGGTCTATCACCAGAACTAGACATAATAATTATTTTATAAAAAGAGAAAAGTGTGCACCGGTATTAGATTCAAGTCTGTCTAATACGGGGAATGATAACGTGCCGTTTTGCATATAAAAATACGTGCGATTTAAAACGCTGGTCTTTCGTAGCCTATGTGAAGTCTAGCTAAACTATAATGAAAACTTAGATTTAGCGTCGCAATGATAATTCATCCAATTATTAAAATATTCAAATTTCCATATAATATTTTCTCCACAATAACTGTCAGTGTATTATTTTTTATTCTCAGCACAATATTATTTGATTTTTATGGCTTGACTACATAGGCCTACGATTTATTCGTTTTTTCCAATGCAAACATTAACTTGCCTCTCATTTATTAAAAGAATTAAATGAAGTATGTTGTGCCTTTTTTACATCCACCACCGAGGCGTGACCATAACTCAAACGATAGCCACTAGAGACGCGTATCTAAATCTGCGCTGCGCTGCTAAATTTATTAGGCCAGTACCCGAATTTATTATTCATCAGTGTGTAAATAATACATGTTCGCATTCTTTATAAATTAACCCTTTGTCTGCCCGTCGCAATGAGAATTATTTCATCTAAAGGCAATTATGTCATTTAATTAATGCTGCAATTAATACGGTAATTAGCTTAAACACTCGGCAACTGGGTGCCTCTACTGAGCCATCTTAATTAAAGATATCGACTCCTCTTCAGTCTGATTTGGCTCAGCTTCTCTGGCACGAAATAAGAAACCAAGAAACTGTGGCTCATGGGAGGCAAGATCTGTGATATATAGATAGTCTCATAATGTTATTGATACCAAATTAAGTGCTTAGGGTCTGTCTTACAGTGTTACCGTAATTAACCAAATACAGTTGCAGTGTGTTTTTTTAACTAGGCCTACCTGACATCCTTTAAGGCAAACAATTTAGCCTAAGCAGACACAAATCTCTCAGTTTTGGTTAGTATTAATAAACGCACCCGGGTTACACACCATGACTAAGATAGAAATGCTGAAATGCATAAGTGCTAAAAAAAAAAGCTCAAACGGACCCCCCCATTCTCAGACTGCTGGTGTGTTCCAAAGCTCCGTCTATGTCCGAGTTAGGGCTTCTACATCGCTTGTGCAATAATCACCAGGGTTTTGGATAGTGGACATTACCAGTATAAATTCAGCGTATCCTTATGTTTGTTGAATTTCGTTATTGGAGCACGCCACACGCTACCGGTTTGATTTATCCGGGAGGCGATATGTACTGAAGTAGCAGTGAAGAAAATGACAGATCATAGCTACGGCATCTTTTAAAAGAGGATAAACAAGATAAAAAGATGTCGGTGGTGTGTCAGTACTTTCTGCAGTTGAAGTCCTGCGACCGGACAAATGTTTACACCCTAGTTATTATTGCGGATTCGCCATATGACCGGAATGTGATACCATGAATAATTCCACTACATTTCCGGCAGCCCTGATTTATGTATTTTTCTGTTCTCAAACTTTCATTCTAATCAATGTGCTATTGTTTGGCTTGGAAGCAGGAACCTTTTGGTCAGATGATCAGTCCATGGTCACTGGTGCACAACACATTATATTAATTGCAAACATATGTGATACCCCCCAGGAAATCCTGACCAGGATAATTGGTTATAAGATGGATGGATAGGTGAATGGATACTATGCCACTGGAAATGTTTCTGCTGGTGCTAGAGAGTGGTTGGATTTTGGTTTTGGGAATAAGCACCATCAGATCCATTTCCCTATGACAGCGGTACTAGCGGAGGTCTAGGTCTTTGCCGAGATGTTGGGAGATTGTGTGAGCGACTGACGTGGCGCTGATCCCCGGCGGGTGGCAGTTTATAACGGTGCTTTATATTTCGTTCCATGTGATTTTATCAATGTCGTTAGAACATTCATTGGACTAAGTGTGAAATCCATCAAGAGCTGACAGGAAGCCGCAGACTAATGGCTGTTCAGTGATAATTTTTAATATGATTTTTATTTCACTTAATCTCTTCCTGACAGAGGTCCCATGTCACCAGAGAGCCATTTAGAGCTCGGGATTTGTTTGTGAACGAGAAGAAGTGTATCATTGGTACTGCATTTTGAGGTCCAGCAGATGACTGAGTAGTGCTCATCTCCTTGGCAACTTTAGACTCATTCAGGAGAGTCATTCAGGATGAAATATTGTCAAAGAAAACTGCGAGCAAAGAATCCAGTGCTGTCCAACGCAAGCAAAATTAAATCAAGCAGAATGGAAAATATCTGTGTAATAAGATTGGCTCAGCCGGTGAACTTCCTGTCAAAGACTGCACCTCTGTGTTGTATGAAAATACCACGCAGCACTGAAGGTAAGTGGATTAGCCCACTGATGCTATACATCTACTGTGAACATTTATTAAATACGTTGAACTGTGAAAGTCGAAGCTATTGAGCAGTGAGTGCATCTTCGTGGATTTCACAAGTGGATTTCTAACATTCAGTCTATTGATTCATCGGGTTGGGTACAGCTGGCTCTATGAGACCCATGCAGTCATGGATCAGGCCCACTGTTGGTGTCACTTTCCTTATAGGTGTAATAAAAGATCTTATCAGGCTCAGCATCGTATTCCCCAAACTTTCGTTCTTTCCACTGTGGAAGCAGGCTTAGCATCCAGCTCCCTGCACCCTGAATATCCTTATACTACACTAATACTATAAATACACCAGACTAACAGTGAAATTTCCAGCTACCAACCCAACAAATAAGCTGTTTGCCAAAGTCCAACTACAGCATAATTATATTCAAGTATAATACTCTGATTATATAAATATTAAATTATATTTTGGTGTACTGCTATTCTTATTGTCTGCTTTGTATTCTGTAAAAAAATGTTTTCTTTCTTTTTTTTTACATCTTTTTTGTAAATATTTTTCATTAAATATTGGATATCTATTCCACCCCAAAAACAGCTGCTCCCTTTGTTGATAAAGCATGTAATTAGTTATTTATAGCATTTCAGATATGCCCACAAGAGTAGTTCATTTAACCCTATGCAGAAGCCTTTTGTTTAAGACAATGGGCAGCTCAACATTCTACTGTGTTGAAAATTCGACCAAGCCATTGTTGTGGAACAATGGAGACCCGAGAGTTCTTTTGTGTTTGAAATTCTAATTCTGAACATGGTCTTACTCAAGTCCCCTGTATCAGCTGAAGCAGCAGACAGTATGCAGACCAAAACTCTGGCACAAATTCATTTCTTCATTCTTTGCTGTATCTGCACTATATCTAAAACAAATGGCTACCACCTAAAATTAATGAGGATAAAGAAAATTAAATTTCTTAGCAAAATTTAGCAGAAACATAATTTGTCTCATGTGTTTTAATAAAAAGGCTGCAATTTTGAGGTGAGTCACTATTAAGTAAAAACCCTTTGGGAAGCGCTTTCCTGAATATTTCTCGTATTGTTTACTTCGGACTCCTGAGACATTACTGTGATCTTTGATGTATAGAAAATTTATGCAGTGGCCGTGAATTTTCTGATTTGAAGTAGAACGTATCTGTTCAAATGATTCCTCAATGTGCTTCTGTTACATTAACACAAAACTCATTTAACTGTCGCCTGACAGTGCATGTGACAAGAGCATACCATATACTTAACCATTTCATCCGAGCCACAAACCGGAGTGTACCAGAGATCTTAATGTTTACTAATAAAATGAAGAATGCCAAAAGATAAAATCGAATGAAGGAGACAGGATTTTATATAAACGTGGTGCTCGAATGTGTTTCCAGGATAGCTGAATTCCACACTAACTATTTCATACTGTCTAGCTAGTAGTTTATCAAATACCAATTATTTCTACACATGCTGTTTTAATGAAGGTCAACAGAAAATTTCAGGAACTTTTCAAAAACGATTAATCTAACTAGCTATCCATCCTTCCATTTTCTGTACCCATACATGATTATGGGGGGCAAAACCTTAATTATGATTACAATAGTCTGTTCCTTACTAATGTAATATAATATAATACCATAATAGTAGTAGAAGTAATATAGGTTAATATGCTGTCTAAATACCACATATTTCCCACAATGCCTTTGGGGTCTTGTCCATTTGTGACTGTACCATGCCAGCTTCGGCAAAAAACTCACTGCGCATTTAAACCGTACCACTGCAGAATCGAAACTTGCTTCACCAGCGTGCTCTTAAAGGGAAGGAACAGCTATATAACACACTCCTGGAATGCCTGTCAGCATTTCATATCGCTCGGACAACTTCGACAAGGGCTTTTAGGGTTGTGTATGATCAAGACTGGGGGTGTGTTCACATACGTCACCAAAAAGTGGCATCGCGTACAACCATTGTTCCCCAAGGGGGGAAGAGACTCCGTGAGCTGCAGGAAGTGATGTCACGATGAAGGCACCACAGGAAATGAATCCAGGCCATAACTTTGCTGCACCAGCATGAACTCCTCCTTTGACTGTAATACCAGATCTGACCAAAATCACTGGAATAGTACATTCATCCCTACCTTTGTCCCATTGTTCAGAGAATAAAGGAGTTGTCACTATCATTTTATATATATATATATATATATATATATATATATATATATATATATATATATATATATATATATATATATATCAGAGTCAGGGAGTTTTATTGTCAATTCCTTTACATGTACTAGCCATATAAACATATCGAGATTACGCTTCCCACTGTCCCTTGCGTACATTAGACAAACAATACAGGACGGGACCAACTATAAAGTGCATAGAACAACAACATAACAACAACGTAACCTGGGTTATACCAAATTCTAACGCTATTTCTAAACACTAAAAATACAGTGGACAGACAAGACAGGACAGACAAACAAGTGTACAAGTACAGCACAACAGTACAAGTACAGCACAACAATACAAGTACAGCACAACAGTACAAGTACAGCACAACAGAAAACATGTATGTACAGTAAGCAGTGAGTAATCGGTAATATATATATATATATATATATATATATATATATATATATATATATATGCTGTATATATTTTATGATAACCCAAGAGACTGTGCTTTGAGGTGCTCTGATCTAAAAATCTTATTTTTGTCTTTTGGAAAGACATTCATTTTGAAATAGAGAAAAACCATCAGTTTAGTAAGAAGTCCATTAACATGACACATGAATCATTGGGAAATGGTGGTCAAACATGGGAGGGAATCCACAAAAGATACAGTCCCCCCCCCCCCATTATGTTCCCCTTTTGTTTGCAGTATATTGTCATCTCTTTGTAATAAATGATGGCCATCAGGGTTTGTTTTGGTCAGGTCACCCCCATCGTCACCCCAAGCCCTGAATATGATTGGTCCACTCTTAGATGTATTTGTGGACAGAATCCTCTGGGCCCTTTAAGCCACGCCCCCCTGCTCCTCCACTCCTTATCAGCCTGCGACGGGAGGCTTTCACCTTCCTTATGAATTGGGCCTCCATTCCATTTTGGAGATTTGCTGCCTGGTTGTATATTAAGTAGGTTTTAGCAAAAACAGAAATTAAAAGGGCCACAACATGTCAGACTAAATAGGTATAAATAGTGAAATATTGATTTAATGACTTCACATTAAATATTTGCATAAACATATATATTGTGCTTCTTACACCTGTCAGTATATAACATTAAATGCAACTCCCCAGCTACTCTTTAAAGACATGCCTGATATTGCTGGGGGTGGGGAGAGAGAGAATGACTTAATGTACCTATGGGGCATCCTGTAAATATCTCAATCCCAGTACAGGCTTCATCAGCACAGGCCATAAACGGAATTGACCCCACTGTCACTCAGTAGAACTGGGCACCATTTGATGGGAGATTCATAGCTGTGATTTACATGAGACGTGTGGTTCACAGAGTATGTCGACAACACAGGTATAATAATCTCTTCTACAAGGCAAAATATAACGTTGTTCTCCGATACTTAGCAGCCACTATCAAAATTTTTTACCCATTTACACGCCTGCTTATTTTACCGGAGTAATGCATGTAAAATATGTCATTTCAACAGAAGAACAAAAAAAAATCTTTGGGTTTGCAACAACTTGAATCAAATTCAGTTTAAATAATAATTTTTGATTGATTCTCCTGTCACGGTAGAAATGTTTTCGGTCTATAAAATTGGCATTGAAATTCAATAGTAATTGTGCACGAATATAATCAAGTTACTTGATTACACGCAAGAACCTCGACAATTGTGACTTCTGTTGAGAATTAATATTCATTACATATCAAAGTACGGAATCAATATGCATATTTTTACCCAGGTTTGAACAGTTGCACGCAAACGATTCTCTGCACAGCGACTTTCCTTGCTCAGAGTCCCAGTGGGGGGGGGGGGGGGGGGGGGGGGTGTCATCATCAAACATGCATGGAAAGAGCAATTGATGGGGAGGCAGAGAAAACAGCTAATGCAGAGTTTGTGAGGTAAGCAAGTTAATTATGTGCATAGAATTGTGCCGGCATTTTGAAGCTTCGATCTCAAAAGTTCCATTTTGAAAATCTTGTCTAAATATTAAAGAAATGCTTATTCATTTACACGCCTACTGTAGTGTCTGTCTTTGCTGGAGTCTTTTGCTGAAACGATGACAGGTGCCAATGCAAAATTTTGGTTCAGAATCTTTCTAATTGTAGCATTTTGAAAATTCTTAAAAGCTTGCGCATATATTTGGTTACCGTTTTATGCAAATCAGTGCTTCTCTCCGGACGTTCTACGCAAGTCATTCCTGCTCAAGGGCCCCGGAAAAGGAGCTCACCCAGACCTTGAAGCACACTTTAAGCACACACATAACCTCACTGGCACCACATAGCTCCAGCTCTATTAAAAATGTTCAACTTCTGAAAGATTTCCACAGCTAAAATAATGCCGCAGATGGCACACCAGCTAAGCGGAAACAGGCCATTGCTCCCGTAATGACTTGGATCCCAATCATCAGGCTGAAATAATTGATTGACTTCAGATGTTTAGCCAAAAAAGTGATCATTAAATTTAGGTGTGTAAACGACCAATTTCATACTCACTCAGCCCTCTGCCGCCCAGATTATTCCATTAAATATCCAGTCTACCACTTTATGGATCAAATTTCCTGTCTCCTCAAAAGAGAGTTGTTTTCATTACCTATATACATGCTAAGTATAATATTTTCTAATAATATTTTCAGCTTCAATCCAGCTGTAAGATCAATGATAACTTAAATGACCAATTGACAACCAGTACTGCATTAGTTTGAGCACATTGGCAGCATGCACATTAATGGGTGTCGGGTGATGCCTTTACACACCTGTAATCTCAAAAATAAACAATAGATGAATATCGCATGACAAAGCAGAGAGTGGGGAGAGGGAGAATAGTGAGATGACAGAGAACGAAAAGACAAATGTTTTTTGTCCAGTGTTGGTTCTGGTTTTACTGCATCAGCGACAGTAATTGAAAAACACATCGCAGCCGTGGAGCTTTTCAGGATAATTCAGTTCCATCAGTTCCTCTCCACGGCCTTTTACTGTTTTGAGGTTATTGGGCCCATCGGAGCTTCACAAAGATCTACTTAACACTCTCGCTTGCTGTGGCCGAGGAACCAAGTCAAACGATCTATCACCTAAATCAGTGATCGCCAGCGCTGGGGAGCCCTCCAGAGTTATTACCGTAGTTTACCCACAGGAGGAAACCCGCGGCACATGAATATGTATTCGCAATATGACAAGCTGAACCACACGTAAAGTTATAAAAGAATTTATGAAATATATGCATGCCCATCAAAATAATTTAAGTTGTGGTCTTATTGTGGTCTGTGACTCATATTTTGCCTTTTGTGCATTCAAATTTTTCATTTGATCTTTCTCAAAGCACAAGCGATGTGCATTATGATAACCTGCCTCTATCATCGTTTACAAATCGATGACGCAGATCTGCGCTCTCCTTTGAATTTCCCACCTGACCTGTGAGACACTCCTTATTGGTCAATAGGTTGTCCAATTAACAGCCGGACGGTACCCAGGGGGCTGATGGGGACTGGCTTGGCAAGACCTAGTCTTTAAAAGAAAGCAGCAGGACTCCACCTCACCGAGAGGCAAATCAAAACCCTGGATTGGCTGTGTCACTTCCTGTATGCTCTCCATAACCAGCAGCAAAAATAAATAAATAAAATTTCCATAGAGACTCCCCCCATCATACGCAGGTTACACTTGTATCCACAGGCAGAACAACCTGAACACCAACTCTCCAGCTGAAAACTTAAGATTCGACCAAATCAACTGTCGCCAGTCAACGTCTGAATTCAATCATGCTGACGTTTCTCCATCCCTTTTAATAACATTGGCAAACATTCCCAAACGTACAGTCTAATTACACTTCCTTTTCTGCATGCCTTTCAATTCACTCTGGGCCCGGCAGACAGAAACGCAAGGTCAAAGGTCATGAGCTATCCAAAAGGCACATTAGCTGTAGTCTATTTCTGACAAAATCTCCATCTTCCTTAGACAGCATGTAAATCTCGTTGGGTGCGTTTGCAGACCCAGTGCCATGAATGACTGTTGACCATCACACTGTAATTACAGGATCAGAAATGTGGAGGTAAACACATATTCATCCTTTTTGTTTTTTTTTTTTTAACGAATGGGTCGATGGAGCCGCCGTTTATCCACGCCACGCCGGACTCCATTTCAGCAGACGTCACCTGAATGAGGCGGACCGTGCCGTAATTAATTTCCAAGAGCGCTTTCTGCCGGGGCGTTTGTGTTATGTAAATAGCACACCTGTTTGCTTGATGGCACCCTCAGCTTCGGGGGGGGCGAAATCACCCTTTAATCTGAGGCATCGGCAACCACATTTCGCACCATCTGTGCTTGTATTTATTCAGGTGAGAAAAAAATGAGTCGATCCCCTGTATTATTATAGCGTTGAGTTGACTGGCTTTTCACGTTAAATATATTTTAAATCTGGGTTGTTTTTCTCATGCACTCTACCAACTTAATTCAAAGCGAAAAACACTTTTCCAGAGCCGTAAAACACACTGTGCTTATGCACTGGGCTGAAGTAGTCCTAATTTAAGTTTTAACTTTCTGCACTGACTTCATTATCCGCTCGGTCGATGGCTCCATCCCCGCGGGTTTAGGAGAAACTTAGCCCCCGTAGCAACCGGACCGGACGGCCTGGGCTTCCAGTCAGAAGCGGGTGACAGAACTCGGGGCCCCTGATGGCCGCCCGAGGCGAAATGGACTGGGAGCCATTTAATGACTCTCAAGGCGGCAGATGTCACAGGCTGTCAGCTTCCCCAACTGCCGATCCGCCGCCTCGCCCGCTGACACGCCTCGGTCTCGGAGTCGCCGCGGCGACGGCGGCAGCCGACTGGGGCCTCGCAGGTGATCATGATGTCAAAGAAACTGCCCGTTAGTCACTAGGGGGGGAAAAAAATGAAACACAGCTGTCCCCCCCACCTACCCTCCATTCCCCACTTCCATCTTGTGTCGTTCCACTCCCGGCGGATCGGGCGTCCCCGCTGAATGAAATCTCACCCCAAGAACCGACAGGCTGCCTCTCTCCCCATCCAGCTCCATTTTCTCAGGTAAATGGCTGACAGGAGACAGAGGCAGGACAGAGGACTGTAACCGTGGTAACTAAAGCGACAGGGGCCATTAATGGTCGTCGTTACACCGGCCACTAGACTAAGCGCTGTTTACGTGATTAATCCCCGATAATGGTGGTGGGAGTCAGGAAGGACATGAAAGATCGATCCCATACCCCCCCTTTGCCGTTACGGTAATGACGCATCCATGCAGATGCCCGCTTGTCATCTCGATGCCACCTGCATCTCAGTACCCACACTGCTGGCAGTGGGGTCACCTGACCAAAGCCGTCACTTTCCACTGTTGTCAAGACAGGAGATTCTCAGCGGGTCCGTCAGGCTGCATTAATCGTGTCCGTTAATTGGGCATTTAGGGCCAGCGGTTTCCAGCATTTCCATGCCAACCGAGCCATTCAAAATTTTCCTAGCTGGCAAATGAATTTTTTTCACTTTTTTTTTTTTTGAGAAAATATACTGGAAAGCACCGGTGACAATGTGCTACAACAAATCGCACCAGACCCATCGACTGACTGAATGGAGAACCAATTTGTCCTTAATTCTCGCTCTTTCATTATGCTGCTGTTGATTCAACAAAGAAATAGAAAAAACTAATCCTTTGTAGTCGACAACAATAAAAAAAATTCATGTTCCTTGACTCGGTCCTGCTCGTTCTCTACTGCGGTGCCTTTTTAAGACCAATTTAAATGATAATAACAGCCATTCTCAACGCGCCAGCCATACCGTGCTGAATTTAACGGGAAATCTATGGAATCTGAGGAATCTCATTAGAGGTTGAGAATAGAAGGTGAAGCTTTGGAAATTCGTAACAGTGGAATGACTGAGAGACAAAAAAGGAGATGGGGGGGGCTTTTCATTTCACCTATCACACACAAGCTTCTTATCAGACTCCGTTTGAATGGATGGTAATTAAATGTTTCTACTCAGCTGCAGCTGTTGTGTTTTTATCGTTCCGGAAGGGGGACTGGGGGAGGCGGGGGGGGGGGGGGGGGGGAGAATCACCTCCTCTATGGAACAATTAGAGATTAGAGATCAGCGGCGTAATCAAACGCTTCCATTACGAGCCATAACAACAGGCCGTTGGCCACGATGCCTCTCCCACCTCTGCCCTGGAACCCCCCCCCCCCCCGCCCCAATTCTGTGTCAGTGCCATGAATGTGCAGTAAATTTGTCTTTTAACTGAATTTCTTTATGAACGATAAAGGGCTGCCATCTAAATGGTTGCTAATTACTCAGCTTGATTGTCGTGGCAGAAGGTCTGATTGGACACCTGAGTAAACACCAACTGAAGAGACAAAAAGCAGCCTGTATGTATCTGCTTTAACTTTTTAATTTGAAAGGTTGAATATTTATACATAGGTTGTACATGTATGAAAATCATGTATATGCATGTTGTGCATATATATATATATATATATATATATATATCAAATAACCAGTTTCTGTGATTCTGTGGAGTCGCCGCTGTTTAAATGACAGTTTTTTACAAATGATCACAGCTCAGTCGAGCATATGACAAGTTGTGAGCGATTTATAAAACCATCTTGAGAGTGGCTGTTATAAGCGAGGAGCAGGTACGAGATGCTTGGGCCGTCCTGAACGGGTACGTGTTCCCACAAAAAGAAGGAAAAAAAAAGAAATGAAATGCATATCATGCGATGGGAAATAATTTCAGCTGAGTGATGCAATAGTTTGAATCAGCACAAAGGAAGGCACAGCCAAAGGGTGGAGGCTCCCTGCATATTCCGGGTTTGGGCAGCAGGACCACAAACCCATCGGCTTTTCCGCTGTCCGCTCGTGCTTCTCATTCTTTAGATTTTCAAATATGCCTTACGGAGTGTCTGATATCCCACCCGGCAGGGAAACAATCTGTAGATCGAAATCTCCAGCAATGGAGCCACAACTCACACCCCTGAGAAAAGCACTTAAGGTGCAATGATTCGGTATAATGTTCCGCTGGATTAGAGGATAAAGCCTAAAACTGAGACTTACTTGGATTTTTTTTTTTGGGGGGGGGGGGGGGGGAAAGCACCTGTGTTAGTATAATTAGCTGCTGCAGGCTCAGGTGTGTGCGAGCTGCCGTGGAGGGAACCCGCCCTCACCCCCACCCCCACCCTCGCCCCCACCCTCGCGCAGCCTGACAGGCGGAGAGGGCTGTCAGGGAGGCTCCGCTTTCGTCCCAGACGCCTGTATCCCTGCCTCCTTTTAACGTGTTTATTTACATCCAATGCGCTGCTGGTCGCTCTGCCACCTCCCTGTTACCGGTGCCATATCTCGGCAGCATTCCGGGCTCAACCGGAACGGGGAACCTGGTCCGGCCAGAAGGGTCTATGATGGTTCTGTCCGGGTCATGGGGGGGGGGGGGGGGGGAAATACAATCATTAAGTCAAGCAAAGACAAGAGCTGTGAGCTGTGCTGCCATTAAAGTATGACTCTGCTGCATGGCCATTGTAAATTCTAGCTCCTGTTTGTTACACTGTCTGATTTTCCATTATTCTATAAGGGGGAAAAAATACAGATAATTAAACCAGATAATAATGTTTAGAAGCCAAGGGCAACGTTCCCTGCAAACGCGATAAAAATCAGCTCTTATGCTGCATGTATCTACAGGGCTGAAAGAATGAATCGCTTTCAAATTGATCGTGGCACTAAAATACACATAACACCGTCGTGACATCAAACGTTATTCTTTCATATACAAACCAACCAAGACGTGAGCTGCTGTCAGGGGCCCCGGTGCATAAAATCGGGTGCCTGTTCCAGCCGCACTGTTTTATAAGGTGACCTGAAGAGGGGGCTGGGGGAGTCAACCAGACAAAATATTTTTATTCTGTTGAAAATCCCCTCCTCTTGTAGACACGGCTGGCGCCTGGGTAATACGCAGGTGAAAATGTTAAACACTTGTTAAATCAACAGGCACAGCCAGCACATTTAGCACCGTTAACGGCGCTCCTTAATGATCGCCGCTCGTTAGCGAACTCAGCCTCAGCGGTGCCGCGATCTTGTAATTAACTGACACGCGGCGATAACAGCTTCGTGGGAAGATCTGAGGGTTTTTCTCAGCTGCTAATTAAGGCGGTCGCCTCCCCAACCGAACACTGCAGTATATAATAAATAAACATCCAGATATGAGCCTCATTTTAAGGATGTACAATGGGTGTTTAAGTTTGATAGCTAATTAACTGAAATGCAAGTTATTGCTTTGCTTTCTTTAAGACTTTATATTATTCTGTGCAGAAAATAGTGCATGCTTTACCTTTTTGGTGGCATGTCAGTGCTTAATTGTCTATCGGGAGAATATTAAATTTGGGTACCAAATGGTCTAAAATCATGATTTATTCTCACAGGCTGCTGCGGTCAGTGACACAACTGGTCCAGTAGGGGGCAATGCAACATCCAACTGTTCTGCTGTGGGCAACACCACACATTGAGGTCCCTTATCTTTGCTGAGATGTTAAACTTATACAAATCTCTTCGTGTTTATTTGAAAGCAAGGACGTCAGTCTAAACTAAGCCTAAGGCTATGTTCACCTTTCTGTTTATTTTAATCAGCCTCATACTGCATTGTTATGATACAGCTGATTATTTGAGAATCTGGGGAACTTTAACATTGTGCCGTAAACAGCTATGGATCAGTGTCAGAAAATCCTGTAGCAATTAATCCCATTTTATCAGCAGAACAAAGGCGAGGTGAAAAAAAGGTCAAGTCTACTTTGTCTCACTCAAGTACATTTTAACCTTTTCTCTCGAATTTTCTCCCTCCCAGTCTGCCATTAACAACAGCTCAATGGCACCATTAGAACCAATTAAACATGAAGGTTCTTTTAAAGGCAGGCGGGAAGATGTTTTTTTTTTTTCCTGAACTGTGAACTGGACCTGCAAGCCATCTCACATAAATCCAGGTTACCATTTTATTAGTCGTTATTACATGTTCAGCAGCTTTTAACGATTTAAAGGCTACACCTGCAAACAGAGCGCTGGTGGGCAGATTGGTCTCCACAAATTTCACGCACAGAAGACAAGTCTAGAGATTCACAGCGCATTCCGCGCAGTCAGCTCCATCAACACCTCCATTTTCCCCGCTGAATTGCAAACACTAGCTTTACACAGAGTTTCCGTTCCAATGAAAATCACGTTAGTGAGTAAACGCGGTGCATCCCAAGTGTGTTTGCTCATGTTCGCTTGCAGGGATGACATGTAATTTATAGTTTATTGTGTGCTTTGTTGTGTTTAGAGAATCCGCAAAATAAATTACCGATAGAATGAACAGCATTTATGGCAAGCAGTGTTTTCATTTTTTTTTTTTTTTTTTTTTTTTACGTGAAAAAGGATATTGCGACTGTTTATGCCTGGAAGTACGGTCTAAATATAAATTACATTAATATTTAAAATTCATCTCCCCTGCTTTATGCGGTTTACCGAAGTTATTTCAACACAAGGCTGAAAAAGACCAACAAACTTCCTATGAAAACCATTAGCCTTCAAACCCATTTATATCGGTAACTGGTTCTGCTTTGTGTTACCAGCATAAACCCAGAGGGAACAAAGGGCCATTTCTATGAAATGACTCATTGTAGATAAGAACACCCATCACCCTGACAGGTCGGGGTCAAAGGTCAGGGCACTGCAGAGCCTGTGCAGTGGTGTGTGTGAAATTAAGGGACAGAATAGCTGCAGCCATCACAATGACCTTCTTGGAGGGAGAAACCCACACAAGCAAATTCTGCAGTGCTTTGAAGAGAGACAGGTTTCCTTCACCTTCCTGGTTTTAGGAGAACAACACAGACCTTTGATATCTAGAGAATGCACATTCTGTGTCAGTGTGCAATTACAATTTGATGTGTGAGGTTTGCTATTTTTGCTGTTTGCACAATATACAGAAAGAACATTCAGAAAATGGTGCGAAGGACGATAGATTCAGGTACAGATCTGTGGTAGATACTGCCTAAGTTCTTAGTGTGTGCAAGAACAATGTGTATCAAGAACATAGGATTGTGCAGGTCGCAGCAGAACCGAGGCTGTTTATACACTTAGGTTCTACTTCATTAGGGGCACCTAGACCATTCTGGATAGGACCCGCTTTAGCTGTCAGGGTTAATGAGTTCTGTGTTCAAAGAATCATTTCTGTGCAGCACTATTGTACTGAGCTGTTATTTTTGCACTTGTGGACTTCCTGTTAGCTTCGACAAATCTGGCCAGTTCTCCATTGACCTCTGTCATTAATAAAATGTTTTCTTGTGCCAAACTGCCGCTAACAGACTCTTTATTGCATAGTTTTCTGTGTAACCAGTGCAGTGCGTGAAGGTTCCAAGATGCAGGAACCACCAAAAAACCACCAACCACCAAAAAAAAATAAAATACACCACATTCAGGATAGCTTATGATCAGGCATCTTAGATATTCATGTGAATGAAATTATATATATATATATATATATATATATATATATATATAAAATATATATAGATTTTTTTTCTTTATAGTTCTTGAATCATGTGTTAATATGCTTGAAAAAAGTGTTTTTCTGAGATCACTTTCTACAAATATTGTATGGACAAAATTAAAGGAACGGCAAAGATGCTGGACTGACTACAGGCAGCAGATGGACACACATTTGGCGTCTGGCATGTCTGGAAATGGCAGGTCTGATGGAATTGCCAGAAGATGGGATTCCAATTCGACACGGTGCGGACGACAAGTCTGCTCAGCGCTGGCATCCAGAGGGGGGCCGAGTGCTTGACATGCGTCTCCAAGAAGTCTGTCAAGTTTTGAGTAAAAATACGAGACAAAATGCGAGGCAGAGATTATCGGCGACCATGAACATAGGTTTTTTTTTAGTGTTAGTGATATTTTTTTTTTGTTAAGTGGATACAGTTATGGAAAAATCCATCCGTCTTCCATAACCATGTGTCTAGAACATGGACTGAGTTGACCCTGGAGCTTATCCTAGTGTGCATGAGTGTAGGGGGCACCCCGGATGGTGTGGCTAAAGAATCATGTGATATTCCTTTTATAGTAGAAATAAATGTAATGTTTATATCATTGAGTTTTCCTTTGTCAAATGGAAGAAGATAAGTGCTCATTTTTGTAACTTCTATTGTTATTCTAACAAACAATGGTTCCCCAAAGACGACCTTTTGGAAAGCCGATTCACTCATGCTCCAAGACGGGCAATTGTTTGAAAATTCTGTGCCATCATTGTTGCGCAGTGCAGTAGCTCACTTGACAGACTTCAGTGGGTAATATTTTCAGAACGACTGCTTATTTTTAGCAGACTGCAGTAATGTGATTTCTCTTAATCAGTCTCATCTAATGTTGAGTCCATGTGCGTTATACTCCTTCTGAAATAAATACCGCAGGCAGCAGGTGGTGTAGCAGTTCGAAACCTATTCATGGGACAAAAAGTTTGCCAGTTCATGTCCTCATGGGTGTTCTGCTGTTGTACCTCTGAGCATGATATTAACCCTTTGCTTCAGAGAAATGATGGCAAATCTCAGTCAGTAACTGTGAAGATAAGCTGAAATATTTTCATATAAATTGAACAGGGATCTACTTTGTGATATGATATTAACATGAGATATGACATTAACACCTCTCACAGAAGCAATGTTATTCTTGGAGATTGGGTTCCCAGAGAAGATAAAGCAAAAAAAATGTTTCCCTTTTTCCACCACAAGAGTGACTAATAAATCATCGAAGGCATTGAATTGTCCCTGACACAAGCCTTCACCCTTTGGGCTAACAGAAATCTAACCAGGAACAAACACCTGATAGATACAGATGTAGCACCACGGAGGAGTCTACACAGGAAAATGTGACCCACAAAAAAGGTGATTTTATTTTCGATCCATTCACTCAGCTTCGCATGTGCCGTTAACAAACTTACAAATTACAGAGGACCCTTATCTGGTGTCTTGATGTCACCCCAGAAGTGCATTTGTATTTCTCTTCAGATTGGGACTTACAAATGTTCAATTGATCATAAAGGTTTGCGAAAATGTATCTTATTTTCTGTATTGTTATACCATAATTGCAGGAACCTATATATATATATGTAACACACTTATGCACATGATTCTTATGCGGATTACATGCTACAGATATGTAACACAGCCATATGGAACAAGAACACCAAAAAAGTCATGATGAAGACAGTAGTGTGGTAGCGTTCTGAGATTTAACATCAGGCTCCGGGTCTATTTCTGTAGCTCGCAGAGTTCCCACATCCCAGGAAGCTATTCTGTCCGATTACATCTAGATCTCAGAATTCCTCACCCCAGGTTCTAAATCAACGTCGGGCACTTCGCTGAGAATCGGACTCAGACTGCAGATACCCTTAAGAGCTGTACCCCAGTGTGTCGAGTGTGAGGCGGATGTAAAAGATAGTGGCTGCTTTGTGTAATTGCAGGTTTGATACAGGAAGCAGATTTTCTTTTCCAGGGTGACACTGTGTGACAGGCTAGACTGTAGGCATCTGAGGCACGGGAGATGGAGGCGATGGAGCATGAGTCCGCCACCTTGAAGGCTGCACCATTGACTGCAAAGCTCGGGAGACACCTACCCAGTTAGGGCCTGCATAATGGAGATCCGAGACGCGGGTGATTCCAGGCTGGAGGTCTCCTATTACTTTCCAGAAAGTGTCCACCAAATCACCCTCCCCATCACTGTTCCACCCCTCTACCTGTGTACTGCTTGACATCATTTGGATGTCCTACTTGAACAAGACAAGATACAGGCACTAGTGTTCAGTCCAGAGGCCTCTCATTGAATTACCAGGCAAAATCCGACCTATCTTACTGATTCCCTCAAAAATCACCCTCTTGGAAAAAAAGCATCCAGTAACACTTTAATTAAAGCAATTATTATAATGTATTATTCATACCTTCATAATGCATTATAATACATTCATAAAGTATTATAAATACAGCTACAACTACTTATAAAAAGGCATAACACATTATAGGCATGTTTATTATGCATTATGACTGCCTTATGAAGCTCTCATCTATAACGCACTGATACCTTTATAATGCAGTATAAAGCATCCTTAATGCTCATACTGACCATTCTAATGCATTATACAGGTATCTTTATAACTTTATAATATATTATTATATCATTATATTTTTTATTCATAATGCATAGTACACATGGCTATAATGTGTTATGCCGTTTTTGTAAATATTTATAGCCATGTTTATAATACTTTATGAATGCAACATAATGCATTATGAAGATATGTATAATGCATTAATATGACTGCTTTAAGTATTGTTACCAAACATTCAAGCACAATTGCGGTGTATCCTTTCAAAACTCCATTCATTTTCGGGTGAATTAGCAGACCTATAGTCTAACATATAAAAATGCTATGATTGACTGTGTGTCTTGTAGACCACTGCCAGCATAATGACCCAGTGGGTGGTGCTCACACCTCCAGGAATGGGGTTTAAGGATTAGGAGTGCCATCCAGAGTGTACCCCTGTATCCTGCTGACTAGATTCCTGCCCCCAGCCACTCAAGGTCTTAGGATTATACTTTGCATCCTCCTGTGTTTCTGACCCTTAACCTCTGACCCTTTGTAGCCCAGCAATGTTTGACCTCCTGGCGGTAATGGGGGAAGTGGAACCCGGAACCAGAATTCTGGAATCGAGAACCATTTCCGAAAAAGAGGAACTTTCTAAATCTTCATGGAGTTAGTTTATGTATCCAACATGGGGCATATAAGTCAAGGCCAGACCCGAATCATCACTTCTTTCCAGTGTCAGAATTTATTCCCCCTCCCAAAAAAAAAAAACACCGGGCCAATCGATTGGCTGCAGTCACCGATAGCTTAATTGTTAAAATTTGCGGAGCGTGAGCGGCAGGCATCGACGTGTCATTTGCGGATGAGGCAAAACTGTCATCAGTGGGGAGGCCGCCAGCCGCCATATATCTGGTGAGGGGCGCGCGGTTATCGACCCGCCGCTCCCGCTTCCCACGTGCTGGGGGCACTTTATCACCCTAAATCTGAAATTGATCTGCAGCAATCAAGCCATGAGCACCACGATCTGAACTTCTCACCCTTCCAGACTAGCAATCTGTTTTTTTTTTTTTATCTTTCCCCGACACCTGCCTCTTCCTGCCTGTGTTTTCCTTTCTCCTCGCGGAAACGCTGATCTCGATTAGTAAAAACTGAAAAAGGCAGAGGGGATCGACAGAAGTCGTGCTTTTGTGGACTTCATTGGTCCAGCGTGAGAAGGAATACTGGGTTATTAATTTTGAAATACATAATATTTCAAAGAAGCCTGTACATTTCCAGGTAAACATTTCCCATATTGTCTATATCATGAATCTTATTAGTCTTATTGTATCTGTACAAATATAGGTAAGTCAAGATCTTAAAAACAATGAAAGAAATGAAAGTCGGGGAACAAAACTGTTGATTTATTAAACAGCATTTAATATTATTGTGTCGATTACATATGGTGTGAGACTGACATCCTGTCCAGAGTATATATCTCTGTCTTGTTCCTTATGCTACCAGCTACAGGCTTCAGGCCCAATATGACCCAATAGTACCTAAGTGGTTAAAAGATTGACCCAATGCTATATTTTTAGTAGTTCAGATTATTAAAAGGCAAAATAAAAAATTAAGAATCAAGTAAAATTATCGCAAAGTAGGAACAGTGTAGCATACACAAGGTCTGTTTTTTTGTAGGGCACAATCCAACCACACAAACACACACATATCCAGAATCTCATCCATGGTCCAGACCTTCTACAAAGCAGCATTCCTGATGCTATATCCCTAGTGGAACTATGAGGGTCACTACACTCTCTGGTGTCTGGAAAGTCCTTCATGTTTGCACTAGTAGCCATTCTCCAGGAGAATCGCAAAATAGCAGAGCGAGCCAAGTGTCATTCAGCATCACCTTCCGCCCCCTTTTCCAAGTGAAACCGCTGAACTAATGTTAAAATATTAACGTCATCCCGTGGGAAGGTAACAGATGAAGGTGACAGCAGTTTATATCTATGGGTTTCTGTTTTCCCTTCAAGAAAGATAAAAAAAGACTCAAATGCCAATCCTCCGCCTCATCTCCACACAATCCCTTTTTTTCCCCGGTTGTGGCATGGTCACAGAATATCTGGTCCTCATTCAAGGCTCCACATGTAATATGACAGCTCTGGAGGACAGTGATGACAATTCAAATTCCCCAAGGGACTCAAAGCTGACTGATCTTTGTAGGGCCCGACCAGCGAGGCAGGAGACCACTGGAGTTCGAACGGCCACATTGTAAATTTAAAAATTTCCGTAGCCTTCGATATTGCAGATTATTACACCTTAGTGCTGGTAATTTAACAGATGTTTTTTTTTGGCACTATATGTATCTTCGTCTGTCCGATATGTCCTTGCTGCGGTATGCACTGGAATTCCCCCCTGGGATCAATAAAGCTAATCTTAATCTTAATATATGTGTAAATCATATACAAAGCATGTCAGTCTAAAACAGATTCTCATACTCTGCATGTGTCCTAGATCAGGCTAATTAACAAATGCTTTCCTTCTATGTGATGACAGTATAGGCAACCATCTCTATAGCCTTGCGTAGCGTTTCACTGTCCAAGTTTTACACATAGAAGGGTTTCCTAATGAAGTAAATTGTAACCGTAACCTAAATGCCAGTCATACAAAACACAGAACTGTAATCTATGCAAGTCTGAGTTCAGTGGTTTCACTAGGAATTAAATCGGCCCTTAAGGGCAACAATGGAATTTGGTGTAAAGGCACCGACTGCTTTGGCCACAATCATAGGACGCAGATAAAAGTACGAGACCAGAGAGTTTGTGCACGAATCCCGTGTGGGAGAGCCCATTGTATGGGGGAGGGGGGACACGCACGCGCACACACTCAAATGCTTTAATTATGGTACAACATAAAATATGGTATGGTAAATTGTGGAATCCAATCATTCTTTTTAATTGGTTTGCAGCAGTCAGAAAATAGAGTAGAGGCACTCAGGAAGATTGAAGGAGGTGATCCAAGAAGCTTTAATTTAATTGACGGGAATTAAACGATTCATCTTTCCTGGCTGTCCATCTATATGCTATCAACACTTCAATGCCTCATCCTGCTCCTTGATTACAATTATCTTTTAATGGCAAAACTTGTCAGCCCCTCCCCCACCACTGATTTAATATCTGCCACTGTACTTTACAGTTTAGCAATAATTTGCTGCATTTAGTAAAAAAAAAAAAAGAAAAGAAAAAAAACAACTTTTCTGTAGTTCCTCTGCTTCCCGCTGTGGTGTGTTTGCTTGGCCTCGGGCTGTCAGTGCTGTGCATGGTCCTCAAACCGTTGCCCAGAGACGTTTGCGCTGCAAGAAATCAAACATCTTCCATTTGTCAGCGCTAGCCCATCACAATGGACTTTCACAAAGTAAACGCTGGTCCATGTTTGACAACCTTTTTTCCAATCGGGGTCATTGTGGCAGGGGCCTGTGTGGGGTGGCACAGGGCACAAAATGCAGCTTGTGGTCGGCTGGTCAGATGCAGGGCTTGTCTTTGGGCTGCGGCCTCGTAAAGACTCACGCAGACATCCTGCTGCCCCAGATCTGTGGCAATCAGCCGGCAGTGCCCGGTAAAGACTCACGCGGACATCCTCCGGCCTCAGAACTGTGTCAGGATTTACTGGGGCCAAATTCAGTCCCACAGCCCAGGGGTTGAGAGACAGAAAGCTTTGTATCAAGCAACTGTGACACCTTATTTTATATATATATATATATATATATATATATATATATATATATATATATATATATATATATATATATAAAATACTATTAAAAGGAAAAAAGACACGGTGAATCCTCTTCCCTCAGCCCTTCCTACCCTAACCCCTTATTTTACCCTTTTTCTTCCCTTTGCTCTCCCTGCCTGTCCCCCATCTCTCTCCATGGGTGAGCAGGCAATCATAAGCTGTCACAGAGAGGTGAGCCATTAATGTGATGGATTCGGCGCGGGCAGCGAGAGGCGCGAGGTGTGGATCTCACGCCTTCTTGTTCCACCGCGTCACCCAGTGTCCCCTCCCTGGGGGCCTCCCTACACAGCATAGGGACATGTGCTGAGGGCCCATGCTTTCTGTAGACCGGCCAGGACCAGGGCTTTTCAGTTAAGCCCCTCCCCCATGCCAAAATGGAACTAAACACTCCCAGAGGGCAGACGCAGCCTGTTGGATAACTCAAATTAAGGTTAAATATTCATCGGACCAGTTTGATGCTTGCCTGCCAAAGGCAGTATGGGAAGGGCCCTCGCAGTGTCACTCAGGTGCACCACCTGCTGTTGAGTTTAAATAACACACAGTACCTCCACTCGCTGCGTGCTAGCGAGGCTAAGTTTTCAAATTTCCCTACAGAAAGGGAGGCCACGTTTTCTCTGTTTGACAATGAGACACTAGGGCCCTAGTTGGGTCTACAAAAGCACGAGGGAGTGGTTGTGCGAAGATGGCTGAGTTTGGGGGCAGGGAGAGAGAGAGAGAGAGAGCAGAAGGCAAAGAATAGAAGCTAGAGAGAGTCCCAGAAAGCCGTCCTTCCCCCACCAACTCCGGCTCCCATACGATCACGACACCAGTCCTGCTGTGAGGATTAGCACCCACTGGCGTTCCCTACAGCCGCCCGCCCGTTTTTTTCATCACTGCAGGTTGCCGTCACACGCAAGACAACAAGACAACCCTCAGCCGAGCGTGGTCAGCCTGTGCCTGGCCATCTGGGGGGGGGGGGGGGGGTGCGGCATTTTTTTTTTCCTGCATGAGGCTGCAAAGATAACAAAATTCTCATTCAGTCTTCCTCCTTAGAGAATAATAAAAACGCCTCTCTCTCCAGAGACTTAGATTTAGTTATTCACACATTTCTATTCAAAAAGTGAGAAACTCAGTAAGGAGGATGGGCCTGCTCGCTGGAGCCAAAGCTAGCGGCCAGGGAGGGGGGTGTCAGCACATTTGAGATGGATCTGGAGATACTTAGGACCAGGCTTCCGAGCTGCAGATCAGTCCCCTCCGTGATCAACAGTCTCTGTTCCCATTATTCCTGCCCTCCCATGACAAGCAGACTGCTGTAATCCCCCTTGCTATCACATCGGACAGGAGCTGAAACCAATTGTGGGGGTGAGATTGATGAACCTGGCCTCTAACACCCCCCCCCACCACCACCACCACCACCACCACCAAAGAAAATCTCTCTCTTTCTACTTTTTTCCCTGGCATTGACCAGCTCAATAACCTGGATTACTGGATTGGTTGCTTCCCTTGAAAAATCATGATAAAATCAATACAGATCCTATCCTTCTCCTTATCGTGGACATTTCAGTAGACGAATTGCATGAATTTTGGCGGCAAAGTTGCCATTTATCATAGTTAAAGGTGTTTATTGGGAGCCCCCTACTGGATGCACCTGTGACTGGTCAAATGGGCCCCGCCTTGCACTCCACTGAGGCCAGGTCAAGAAAACATTCCCCAGCTGCTATTACGGTTGTCCCACCAAAATTTGTTTTGTTCCAGCCGGAAGTGCTGCACTCTCCTGCATTGATGCATCTCACTCACACAGCAAACCGTCATTTCCAACAGCAGGTTGCATTTAAAACGTGGCAGGGAGCAGGGTGGGGGGGGGGGGGGGGGGGGTGCAGAGCCTGCAAAATACACTGAAACGTGGCCCACAATCTTTCGGATAATCAGGATGGAGGGTTAAAGCCCCCCCCCCAACATAAAAAACGGAGTCACCTTTCTGTATGATACGCAATGGTAACCTTTCATGGTGATCTCGGTACTGGCTAATGCTAGCCATGAGTGCCACACCCCAGCCTCAAGGTGGCCCCATTCCCTACCCCCCGCAGACCGGCGCGCGGACACCTCTCTCTGTACGCAGGCTGTGGTAGGCGTGTCATGCAGCATAAGGGGTTAAGCTGCCCGGCACCAAAAGAGACACTCAGTAGCATAAAGCGCTCAGCGGTGCTTCTCATTAACATAATCAGCCGGCATTAATTATTCATGTGCCGCGCCGGAATGCTCCGCGGGTCAAACCGCCGCTGCTTCTAATAACCCGTGTTCAATATTAAAGAGGCACCCACGCGCTGTCGCATTTGCGTATCCCTCCCCCTGGCCTTAAACTCCGGCCCCCCTGGGCGCCTGATTTCCTCCAAACCGCTACCCAACCCCCCTCCACCACTCACCCCACCGGAGGTATGAACCCCCCCCCCCCCCCACGAGACTAGCTTCAAACAGTGGAGAGTGGAAGGGGGAAGCGCAGGATCGCCCTGGAGACGGTTGCCGTGGCGTGCCGGCTGCAGATTCTCGCGCATCAGGACCGCGCACCACGGACGGCTCGGCGCTGCGGTGTGAAATGGAGGGATCTTTGCACAGACTACAGAGCGATTTCAATGAACATAAAGCATTGTCCGCATACAGTCAATGATGCATTACTGCATTAAACTCATAGACTAAAGTGACATTCAGTAAAAACACTGGGAAAATGACGAAGTGCATAACCAGAGTGCAGTATCTATGATCTAAACACCACACTGTATGTATTAGCTGTGTGTATATAAATAAATACACACACAAAGACATTGATTTCCAGAGAACAGCACTCCTAATGACAAACTGTCCCACGGTCATGAAATAGGTGCCATCTGTTTGCTTGTGTTGATTCAGAAAGTTGGACAGATAAGCCCTTCATGCTGACCTTCTGATGGTACCTCGGACTCATTCATACACAGTCAGTAAACATGCGGTCATGGAGCCGTCAGATCTCACATCGTCTCATTGATATTCTCTCCTCTGGCACAGAAAAATTGTCCCTTAATTTTACCTTTCAAGCTCCAAAAGGCCTGTTAAAATGGAGAGTTTTGAAAGCATTTCCCTTAATAGTGGTATGTGGCCTCTAAGGGAAAAGCGTTAGATTTCTCCCACAAGACGTGACCACATCTGTGCCTGTGTATCAGCTGCGTTGCAGTCAATAAGAGGATGGCTGTGTTTTCTACCGTACGCCATCTACAAGAGGCACCTTCACCAGTTAGAGAAGTAAACAGCTCAGCCGCCAATTAAGGCCAATAATGAAGAGACACATCCTTTATTTACTGTGAAAAATAAAAAACACCGCAAAGCATTGCAAATTTTATAGTATTTAAGACACCACAGAAATATGAACAAAAATAAAACAAGATGTAAAGTTAGATATTATAATAAAATGCATCATGTTGCTATGGCTAGCCACTGGTGCTATGCTTTATACAGTTTTAAATACAGATATAAATACAAATGTATTAAATGTTTTCTAAAGGTTTTACGTACATTTAAATACAAAAGTCAAGGCAAACACAGGAACTGATCTTTCAGATGAAAAGCTACAGGAAGTCAAGGCCAACCAGCAGCTCGAATCGATTCGGTCCGGCTAAATTTCACAGCGCTGACCGGATTTGCTCTGCTTTTTTACAAAGCACCACAGAGACTAATGTCTGGGTGGATGCTCTGTGCAAAATCGAGGACGGTGTCTCCCAGACAACACAGGAGAGTTCAAACCCGCTCTCTTAAATCCGGATTTATGGGGAATGTACAAAGCAATCCAAAAGCCTTTAATGTATTTAGAATGACATTTTATGAATTCTGGAATGAAAATAATGTCTGATAATCTATGTTTTTTTCAGGATAACACTGTATGCTAAGATTACAATGGGAAAAATCACTTTTCAATAAAGAGCAACAGCTGACTCTTGGCTTGCATGTCACATGACCATTGTGGTTAGATCACTGACTGGTCCAGATCACCAATTAGAATTTGTTTTACTGTCATCTTTTGTAATGAATAGAAACTGGACTTTTCCATTCCCCTTCTGCTACTGTCCGAGTCACCAGTAGGTGTCGCTGTTCTTCTGACGAGCACAGCGCGCTGCTCAGTCTGCAGCCAGAGGGTGAACCCTGCTTCTGCTCAGAACTCCAGCCAAGCAAACCCAACGTCAAGATTTGTGTCTCAATTACTCAATTAACAGGCAGCATGAATAAGGCTTCGGGGTTCGGACGGGCATTTTTATGAAATATGTATCCCACTAGCTAACTAGTCCTGATCTCCTAAATTGCCTCGTGACCTCACACGCAACCTCCCCTCCCCCCACATACTATCACTGTAGATGGTGTCCTTATTAACATCCTAATACTGTATGCTAATGAGCCTTTGACCAAATTTGGACTAATGTGCACCGGGGAACAGAGGCCGGCAGTGATGTATGGAATTTGTGCAGTGCTGATGCCCTACTTTACACACTGCGGTCCTGGAGGGGGGGGGTGGGGGTGGCAGTGGGGGTCTGTCCTTTCTTAAGGGCTTTGCGAGAGCCCTCTCCTGCGTGAAGCAAGACAATGGGCACGCACACACACATACACCCCCCCCCCCACACACACACACATACACATGGTGAGGCTCTATGTCCCACCGCCTCGGGGAGAGAAAAAAAAATAGCTTTTAATATCAGTCAAAGCAGCTTACATATTATGAGCCGTGTCTACCTGAAAACCATCTCCATCTGATAACTAAACTCCCAGTCTGAAGCCATGGATGTCTCAGCGATGAAGTTTGAAAGCTTACTGGGAGACCTTTAGAGATTTCTTAGGTTTTTCAACCTGCACCGGGCAGTTTCCTCCTGAACCGAACAGATGGGACACTCAAGAAGGGCCGACGCCGAGGGTGAACTTCATTGGCTTTCCCAGTTGCTGTCGTTTCCTGCTTCGGATGGGCTGGACCTCGGCCATCTCTGACTCATAAAGTATCGTGTTGTTTTCAATCCAGTTCAACACCTCAAGTTACCTAAAGTAAGGCGAGAGAGCTACTGACTGTGAAAACAGGGCGGTATAGTAGTCCTGTCTGTTGCTTACAGTGTGTGAAACTGCATCTATCTTGCTAGAGAACTAAGACAGGTGTGTTTGTGTCTGTGAATTAAATTGATTTAGCATTGTGGGGACCAAATAAAAACCTGTTTTTTGACATTGTGGAGAACATTTTTTCAGGCCCACACAAAGATCTGTGAATGCAATCAAAAAACGAAAAATGCCAAAAGTCTCGTATTTTGTTTGGTTACTTATGGTTAAGGTTGGGGCTGGGTGGGGGTTAAAGTCTTCATCTTTTGATTAGAGATTTCCTCATAGAAATGAATGGACGGTCCCCACAAAGGAATGAATACAGGTCTGTGTGTGTGTCTTGTTTGCGTGTGTAACCAGGACTGTTCCCCAAAGTGGGTGTCTCGCTGGGGTTGAGCCATATTTATGTGGGGAAGACAGCTCTCCCCCCACCCCTTGCACTCCCTTCTGCAGCATCAGCACCTGCGCAGACAGGACCTCGGCTGCGATTTATAGCTCCGGACCTCTGAGGCGGGCGGCTCCAGTCCCCCGGCCTGGGCCTTGTCACCGGGGACGCCTAAGCGAAGGGGCTGCCCGGCCAGGCGGCCCACAAGGTGGCAGGCGGGGTTCTCACGTCTCACACTCTTATAAACGTCACCTCTGATTCATACGCTAGCATGTGGGCCTTTGGCTGCTCGCTTTCCTTACAAGAGGTCAGGGAATCATTTTCCATTTTCCCCAAATTGACACGCAGAATTTTCACGTGTTTTTTTTAGTTCACCCGTAAAGCTTTGTGACAGTTTGTTTTTTAAAAAAATGTTCCGTTTAATCACATGTGAACGCTGCGATCTTACACATGCATCCGCTCCGCATTCACTCTGCATGTTTCCTGACAATAAAGCAGATTGGTTTTGAATTTGACTGAGTAATGGCTGACAGTTCTTTCCGGTTTAATTTACAGCCATGGGTCCACACAAGACCTGGCAAGGTGATGAACAAAGAAACAGAGCATAACTGCAAACACAACTCGCACTGGAGTATGTGTCTACTGCGCAATTAAAAACTGTGATTTGCCCTTCAAAATAAAAGTCTCATACGCCACCATCATCATGGCTACAACTTCAACATTTCTTCAGACTGACAGAGCTCTGTACTCAACAAGTCTGAATGCAATCCATTCATCGATTCTCTATAAGCATTTATCTAGTACCTATCCCAGAAAGCACAGGGCAGGAGACATCCTGGATGGGATGTCAGTCAATCACAGGGCACATACACAAACATACAACACACATAACGGGCGGCTAGAGACTAGCTAGATGCAATTACTGCATGTTTTTGGACTGAGAAAAGCCACACAAGCACAGGAAGGAGATACTTCACATGCAGAGTGTGGGCAGGATTATACCTGCCAGTCTTGGAGGTGTGATGGCGACTGCATCTATATTCACACTATGTGATCTTTAAGCTACCTTCAAAGTAGCACGTTAGGGTAAGCTGTCAACATGGAGGAACCCCCGTGTGCTATTATGTAAGGAAACCTAGTCCTCAGGGACCCTGAGACAGTCCAAATTTTCGCTCCATCCCAGCTCTCAGCCAATCAAGAACACCTAATACCTGGTACAGGTGCGATGGGAGCTGGGAGGGAGCAAAAATGTGGACTGTCTGGAGGTCCTCGAGGACTGGGTCCAGAAACACTGATTTAAGCCTCCATCAATTCCACTTTTCTGCTCCCCTGTTCTTTCCAGTATCCTTCTCTGCCACTGGTACGACTAACGCTTGGGGGAGGGGAATAAGAGTCTCATAGGTGTCGCCTTAAAGGAAACCCACATCAACAAAGGAGAGAGATACACAGAGCATGCAGCCCCGCCCCCCCCGGCCTCTGAGTTCCCATCTTATTGGCCTGCAGCAGCTCCCTCAGAACGGGTGGCCGCTGCGATGCCTGTGTACAGATTGAGGCACAAACACACATGATCTGTGGATGGGGTCTGGTGCTGTTTAGCTGACACTGCTAGCCCAGCTCTCCCAGTGGCCAAAGATAAGCCAAATTAGCGCCTAAGGCTGATGTAGGCTGGGAAACAACCCAGGGCTGCTGGTTTATGCTATGGCCCCCCCTCCCTTGTCTTGGGATAGTATGGGACACGGGCATTTAGCAAGGGATTACTGAAGGGTTTAGGAATTCCAACCTGCCCCCCTACCCCCCCCCCCCCCATTTGAAAACCACTTGAGTTACCGGCAGTGTCAGTCAAAGCTGTGTGCCGATGATAAAAGTTATCAGCGGGGGTGGGCATTTTGCCCATCTTGCCCTTGTCAGGATCCGCAACTCGCCACCCGTCCCACATTATGGACAGAAAGCATGTTAGACCTAGAATACAACCAGGTGGTTTAAGAAGCAAATGTAGATGTAAGTCGTCAGATCGACTGCTTTTAACCTTAACCATGAAAGCCGGACAGCAGCCTGGAACATGGCCCTCAGACAGGTGGTCGTCATTCCGGAGGAAGCTCAAGTCCTGGTATATTAGCGAGTCTGCGTGTTTCACTTCGCGTTCCAGATTCGGCACGTAACTAACGCTCGTCACTGTCTTGCTGTTTCCTCGTCTTCGTTTATTACAGCAAGCCTTATATCAATAAACCCAGTCGGCTATCGATTTTCCATCAGTCCTTGTGTGGACATTTTCTGGTCCATTATACCACAGTGACTGTATATTCCCCCTGAAGCTGTAAAGAAAAAATATGGACTAAATGACCTTGGCAATATGGAGATAATTAAATTTCCTTAATGATCCTTTGTGAAAAATTTTATAGGCTTGACCGTGGACTACCCACCCTTGTATAATAACAGTTTGTGGTGGGAGATTTTAAACGCCTGAATCCGTTGCTTTGGTGCTCTGGCATTGGGTGGTTAATTCTTCAATAATCTCATTTAAAGTAGCGAATAAATGAGCAAATTCTCAGCGCCAATGGTGCGCAGGCTTGGGACGTTACACAGAGTTAATGGCCAGTTAAAATCTGATCCGCACCCAGGATGGACTTCATTGGAGAAAGATCAAAGCCAGTCAGCCTGTGCTTTTGTAAAAAATGCTGCCAGATCATATTCAGTCTTTTCACTGGGCCTCCTGTGAACAGCTTATGGAGCAAAACAATTATTAACATTCATTACAGTCACAGCATATATTCTTAGTCATACTTTACAGTGTTTCAGGTGTATTTTACAGAAATTCAGGGCTAGTTTATGAAAAAAAATTAAAATATTTGACTTAAATATATTTGTACATATATATCTTTGCACTTTGTCAGTTTGTGTTATGTCTCCTTTTATGCGCACAGTGAGTCTGTGTGCCCCTGACGTTTATGCAAATTGCTACCGCAACACAAAAATTTCCCCTTGGGGATAAATAAAGCAATCTGTGAAAACATAGAAATATACTTATAAAAATAAAAATATACAGAAGATCCGGGAAAGGAATTAACTTAACGATAAGTATAGTCGGTGCCTTTGGATTATATTCCTAAGGTGACTATATATACTGTACACATCTACACACACACACACACACACACACACACACACACACACACACACACACACACACACACAAACGTACATGCATGCCTTCTCCTGCACGAAGTCAGACACACACACATACACACACACACACAAACGTACATGCATGCCTTCTCCTGCACGAAGTCAGACACACACACATACACACACACACACAAACACACACACACACATACAAACGTACATGCATGCCTTCTCCTGCACGAAGTCAGACACACACACACACACACACACACACACACACAAACACACACACACACACACAAACGTACATGCATGCCTTCTCCTGCACGAAGTCAGACACACACACATACACACACACACACAAACACACACACACACATACAAACGTACATGCATGCCTTCTCCTGCACGAAGTCAGACACACACACACACACACACACACACACACACACACACAAACACACACACACACACACAAACGTACATGCATGCCTTCTCCTGCACGAAGTCAGACACACACACATACACACACACACACAAACACACACACACAAACGTACATGCATGCCTTCTCCTGCACGAAGTCAGACACACACACATACACACACTGGTCTCTTTTGATGTGCAGAGATCGGCTGGATACAGGGAATCTCCGGCCGGGGAGGGGTGCCAGATGAAAGCCCCCCCCCACCCCCCAAACAGGGAAGCAGACAGAGAAGCCTCTCTCCTGCAAAGCTCTCCTGAGCTGGGCTTTTGCCCCCCCCCCCCAAAGCATCCAGCCCCACCCCACATATCCCCAAACACCCGGGGAGCAGGATGAGTGGAGTTGGGGACCAAAGCAGAGCGAGCTTCCATTTTTATTCATAGTTCTGTTATTGCTCAGTGCAGAGTTTCACAGAAGGTGATTATGTTTACACTTCACACAGCTAGATATGCTTTTGTTAAAAAGTCCAACAGCTGAATCCTTCAGTGCAGCAGAGACAGAAACAGAAATGTAGGCGTATTTTGGGATATTTTGGCCCCTCAGTTCAATCTTACCGGGGGTGTCAGCAAATCCAGTCCACACTCCTGTATGTACAAAAGTCACTAGCAAAAGTATACATGTGGCCAGGGGTATCAGGGGAGGGAGGGGGGCACAATACCAGACTGGGGGCTTTGAATATGTAAAATTATACCCATACACCCAAAGGGGGGTTAGAATTTCTAGCTACGTCCCTGCATGTGGGACTGCTGTTATAAACAGATCACTGGGAAAAAAGCACCTTTTTTTAGACAAAGCACTCTGCATGCACATATTTCACACCTCCATCGTCCAACCCACAAGTACTGATGCCTAAAGCAGGCAGGGGACGCACACGACTGGGAATTCAGGGACAAGGTCACCTGACTGTCACCTGTCCTTAGATTGCAGGCGGAAACCAGCTGAACACGTGGAGAACAGAGCCGAGATTCGAGCACGATGGTGGGAAGCAACACTGCTACTCACCGAGCCACCGCGCACACCAGAATATGTCGGTAGGTCGTCTATGCAGACATTCAGAAGCATAAAGTGTTATAAAAAATCCCGAGTGAGACCCACGAAATCTATTCAGTCCCTCGGTCCCTCCTTCCTCTGCGTGTCGCTTCCGTTGCGGGCGTACGGTGTTGCCTGGACTCCCTCCGCCCGTGGAAAACAGATCAGCAAAAAAGCCCTCCGGCCACCAGCCGCTTAATCCGCCACCTCGGGTCTGACGCTGGTTAGGCGGCCGTTTGGTGCAACGGCTACTGCGGAATCACAACAGCTGTGCGAAAGCATGCTTTTTAAAGTGCAGCCATAACCTTTATTTACGTAACACTTATGGGAAATAAGCGAGGAGTATTGCTTGTTATGGTCAGGATATGACATGTTATTCATATTAACACAGAGGAGGCTCTTTTCTTAGATTCTGTTCTTAATTTTTATTTTCTGTTATTCATGTTTCATCCTATGTTGCACATATCTGGTATCCTACACCTTTGTGCACATGTACACACTCGCTGTTGTTTTTTATCGTCTCACATCATCTTTTATCCTTTATTTGTCCGTATGCTGTACTTATAATATGCATTTTAAAGCTCTGCTGTTAGTTGTCTTAATCTTGCATAGTGAGAGCTCTGTCTTGGCACTATAATTTCCCGTGGGATGAATGAACATTTATTTTATCTTAGTGGGCTGTGGCTCCATCAGTGTTTAGACAGCACTAAAACATCCAGGGGGGGAGGGGGTGGGCGCAAAACCTACAAATTTACATTTTAAATTTTATCACAGAAAACTGCAGATTTTTTACCCCTTTTGCTGGAGACGCGCAGGTTGCTCAGGCGTGCACAAGGGCGCCCCCTAGCTTAGCGGGCCACACAAGGCAGTGGGAAGTGGGGAAGATGCGATTCGGTTGTGTTTGCCAGAAGGAGAAGCCACTTTGTTCCTTCTGGGGGGGACAGTGGGGTCCCTCCGCTTGCAAGCCAGTCTGCCGTGCTTCCTCATTACCCCCCGCGCTACAGCAGTCCAGGCCTGCATTATTGATGTAAATTACCCCAGATGGAGAATCAGCGGTACAAGGCAGCTCCGGTCTCTCAGAGCCCTTCGTATGGCTGAGCTGTCGCATAAAGGAGCGTGATCTGGCATCTGTAGGAAGGCTCGTCATTTGGAACGGGGGATACTGGAGGATGGCTACATGAACGACTGCGAAACACGGACAGGCCAACCCCCCGGGAGGCGGGGGGGGGGGGGTATGTGTGTTTTTTTTTCCCAGTGTGCTCAGCAGCCCCAGCAGAGCAGAAAAGCAAACCAGGACACACCAGAATAATCAAACTTAAATCCGAAGATACAATACTCCAAAACACATCGTTTTGTCCAGGGACCCCGTTGACAACGCTCATCTTCCATGCCGTATTCACCCCTGGAAAAGAAACAGAATCTGTGACATCTCAATATTAATCAAGGGAATTAACAACCTCGCCAAAAAAGGGCAGGTAAGGTTTCTCACATGGACTCCAGACCGCAATAGCTGGACTGACTTACAGGCAGTCGTACGATTGAAGCACTCAGTAAATCCATTCTAATTACAAACACAGTACATTATGCACTATATCCAGTGTCCAGGGTGTCCCAGAACATTGCAAACATTTTCCAACAATATTGTAAACGTTCTACAACATCAACGACATGCACCAAGAATATCGCAAGCGTGCCCTTCATTACTGCATGAGACCTACATTTCCCAGGCTATACATTTTTTACAATGAAAAAAAAAAGACGTCTTGTTCTTCCTTATTCTTCAGAGACTCTGTGTTTCCCCACGGGCGGCTCCTAAACATGCCTGAGATTGATGATGACTGCGAGGCAGCTGATAAAAACCATTAGCAAGGCCCGGCACTTTGACGTCAGGTCTTCTGCACATCTCACGCAATCTTTTTGATTGATACCAGCAGCCGTTCATCGAGAGTGACACCCTTATTCATCACTGCCCAGGTTCAGAGTTACCGACGATGACGGTCTTATAGGAGATCCGATGGTGGCAGACGCCTCACTGCTAGGGAACTGACCAAAAAAACACTTGCCCCGGTTTGGCTGATTACTTCATCAAAGCTCTCCTGCCTTTGAACGACGTCAGATCTCTTATCTTCCATCTCCACTCCCCCATCTTCACCTCTGGTGCCATATAATTGCATGTCCATCACCCCGAATCAATGTATCTTCTGCACCCATTCATAACATGAACTTATCTGATCTAATGGTTGAAATGTGATGCGGTAAATTGATGGTGTTTTTTAAAACTACATATCGAGAATGAACGCATAGGATTGTGTCAAACACTGCCATTCAGAGCTATTGTCCAGCTAAATATGTCCGCAGAGTGGTTGCACACAGTCTGTACACTTATTGCACTCACCCTAAAGACTTAAGCTGCCAATCTGCCCCTTGAGACCAAAACTTGAATCACATCATGATAATTTGAAACATCAAAATTTTTTGTGTAAACTTCTATAACTTCAGTGTTGTCCTACACAGGCTAGGTGTCATTTTTGATGAAGGAGTTTTGGTTTTTGATTACAGATTGGGGCTTTGATGTCATCAGAACAAACTAACAGCTTTAGGTGATGCCAAGGCCAAAGAGCAAAGCTAAGCTACATGAAGCTGAACTTTGTTTCCTGGACATGAATCTGGCTGACAGAGAGAAAAGTGGGTTTGAACCAGTAAAAGCACAATGACCAGAAGGGACAGACCTGTCAGCTGAGCTCTGAAACAAGCCAAGCACCAAAGGATCATGGGATATCAGTGGACACACTTTGAATGAAGGGTTAAGGATTGCGAGTTTGAGATGTCAGTATTCCTGCCCATCTTCCTCCTCCTCCTGCTGGTTACATCATTGGGACAGGCATCCGACCTGAGCTTTGTGGATTGTTCAGGTGTGAGATGGACGCTTCTGCCTGAACGCATTACCACACTATTGGCCATGTGCCGGGTCTGTATTGTTTTCAGGTAGAGACAGAGCAAACAGAGGGGGCTGTGGCCAGTCCTGTGATGCCCTTCAGCCAGTCCAGCATCACCATATTTGCTAGTCACCTGAAATGTTGAACTTGTTACTTTTTGGGCAGTTCTTCTGCTGCCATGTTGACGCTGTTGAACCAACTGAACTCATGAAATATAAGTCATAAATATGACGAGGAAGTGCTACACAAGGCGTGACACATTCCTGGCACATATTCCCCCCACGAGGGGGTGCTTCTCGGATAAGTGACACCACCGGCTCTGTTCGCACATGACACCCGAGACCAGACGTCGGTCAAATGAAACCATAAAACTCAACAGAAGACCCCAGTTAACCAAAACCATGAAACTCGAGACGAGACAACGGCTAACCAAAACCACAAAGCAGGTGACGGAGTTGGCAACTACAGTCGAAATTAAGTGATAAAACACAAACAAAATAAACCACGGCCCAAAAAGAAGCTTCAAACCACACTGAGCTATAAGCCGTAACGCCAGAGTGCTGTAAAGTGGGGGAGGCAGGGGTGGTGGCAGGGTGGTGAAATAAGGCCCTTGAGTGATGGGGCCCTAAAAAATTTGGAACATAATTGGATTGATCTGAGGCTCCCGAATCTCTACCAGCACCTCAGGCTGAAAGAGTGATGAGAATGCCTGAACACTGAGCAACGGTCCCTGCTCAGCTTCAGCTACCCCTGGCTCAGAGCACGACCCCACAGATTTTGCGCAATTACCTGATTACAATGCGGCACAGGTGAGACAATTGTGTGTATTTGGACTGCAGGAAAAAAAACAAAAGCACCTCAAGCAGGAGTGGCGAACCTGTTCCATGGATTGCTGGTGTGAGTGCGAGTTTTTGGGATGGCCTGATTGGGATGGCCTGATTGGGATGACCTGATTGGGATGGCCTGATTGGGATGGCCTGATTGGGATGACCTGATTGGGATGGCCTGATTGGGATGACCTGATTGGGATGACCTGATTGGGATGAACTCACCCACACTGGCCCTCCATGGAACAGGTTCCCCACTCCTGCTTGAGGTCCTTTGGTTTTTTCTCTGACCTCAAGAAAACCTTCCGAACATAAGAGGAACACACAAACTATACCCGTAGTAGCTGGACTATCCATTTATTATTGGTTAGTGTTGTTATTATTAATAATAAAATAATAATAATAATAATAATAATAATAATGCGATATTTTAATAAATATCATGACACCACTCTGCAAGTTTGTGAGCTGTGTTAGGAAGTCACTTTTGAGTGTCCCTGTTCTCTGATCGCTGTGTCAGAGTAGTAATTATCTCAAAACCAGGACCATTGGCTCCTCGCTGACACCTCCCCTAATGAATCATCCCGGCTCCCCGGACCCAGTCTGTGCCCCGCCCTTGCCAGCCGGATGCTGAAAGGAGCACTTTTAAATGTCAGGGGCTCGACTAGCTCCTGGAAATACCAAATGGCAAGAGGGGCTAAGAAGGTTTTATCCGAGGTGAGCATCACTGGAAATCTGGCGACTCCAGAGAATGATAATTCAGTCCTTGTGCTGCATTAATGCCCCATAATCAAAAGAACATGAGGAAAATTCTGCACCAATATCAGGATTCATCTGTTCAGAATTTCATGTTAGTGAAAGGAAATATAATGAAAATATTTAAGTTTTATGAATTCTGTATATTTTCTCTGCAACACCAGCATAACCATAACCAATAATGGCACATGCAGAAATATTTTTTGCTAGGCATTTATTTTAAAAATATACAAAACTTTTACATGAAATAACCTCCATAATGAAACTCTTTCCACAGAGCAGTGCCGCTGTGTCATTAGTGGTTAATTAGTCGCAAATATTACCTGTCAATCACCTCTGTGACAGCAGCAAACATAGTTTCCAGTTTAGCTGTCTGGTTTCTGACTTAACAGCAGTTTTTGAGTTTGACATAATGTTGTACCTCATTTTTTTAAGTGTATGAAGCCCTGTCGGTTGGGATGGAGAATGGTGGGGGGAGGGGAGGCAGGGAGTGTGTGAGGCCTGGAATATGAAAGCCTGGACCATAGAAATGAGCACGGTCATCTCGATGTGCATTTGCCTACTCACACCTTCCGCAGTCTTGGAACTTGTTGCTGCGGCGAGAGCCCATTATTTTCCATGATCTACTGTGAGACTCCGCCCCCCCCCCCCCCCCCCCCAACCCCTGATCCGGTGTCTAGAAATTGCTTTTTAACACTTCAGAATACCATAATAGATCAAAAGCTCAGGTAACGAATAGCGAATTTCCATAACTCTCCCTCTACGGAATCTGTTTTGCAGAATGTCTGTGGACTGAATGAGTTTTGCAGATTTAACAAATGCACTTCACTGGACTCCATGAGGACTTCTGTGAATTTTGGTTCCTAACACTGTTACTAACGATGCGGAAGCATGACGTTCCAGTTTCCACTGGAGGACTCAGCGAGCTTTGGAAACTCGCTCTTCAGTTAGACTGATAGAAGACAGTACCAGGACTGTACATCGATAGATATGACCCCAACCTCTAGGTGCTTTAGGCCTTGGGTGTGAGTTGGGTCTCTGCCCAAGATTAGCGAGGTCTCTTCAACGGGGAACCGGCCCAAGACTTTGCCTGAAGTTTGCCAGACCGAACCGTAGCTTTTCTCCACGTCTGTTTACTCTTGAAGTCCTCGGGCCTCAGTTTGCGTGTATTATGACGGCGGCGGCGTCTGGGAGCCCGTGGCACAGGGAATGATAATTCATGAAGAAAGGTATTAAATATTAATCTGCGGCTATAAAAAACCTTGAGTGTCTGCGCCGCTTCATCCTATTTACATGTGAAAGATAAACGGAGCAGCGCTCAGTTCAAAGCCCAATTGTATGAGAGAAAACGCAGCATGGAGGTAGCATTTGGAAGAGACTGCCTGGATGGAGAAGGTAAACAGCACCACTTTTGCTAATTACACGTTCATTAACCTATAAGAAGCCAAAGCTGCTTGTTAACAGGACCTCAGAGCATAGAGGCCGTGCTGGTTGGGCTGCCTGCCGTCCTCAAGTTGGCTCAGATCACTCCAAACTGTCACTTGCTCCTTCTGTGACAAATCAAAGGAGAAACATCTTTCCCCCAGCCGCCAAACTTGAGAATAAGCAGGTGTTGTGAAATAAACATTTATAAATATGACAAGCACTGTCCTTTTCACACGGGGAAAACACGTGGAGGTTACATCAGGCAACGGGTCCATTTTTTAACCACGCACTCCGTCATTCACCTGGAAAAACCCTATTTCTGTGCAACGAATGCCAAGATCAAGTGGCTCTCCCCCCCCCGCCCCCCCCAAGACTGAACCTGAAGGTTACCGGGGCACTCTTTAAACCCCAGCACCCCGAAGCTCCTCCCCGACAGCTGCTGGCAGCTGCACTTACCACGGTACTTTATGGAGTGACACACTACGGACGGACTTCAAGGTTGTGGACGACACACTTACCTCCTTTGGGATTTACAGCGAAGTCGAGGTCGAGGGGAGACCGGCCACCAGTAACCAGATAGATAGGTAGATAGATAGATAGATAGATAGATAGATAGATAGATAGATAGATAGATAGATAGATAGATAGATAGATAGATAGATAGATAGATAGATAGATAGATAGATAGATAGATAGATTTAGACATCTGGGCATTAATAGATAGTGACAATAAAAAATAGATCACTACAAGCAGTACAGTGTGTAATGATGTCACACGTCTGGGTGGTGGGGGTCCCAGGCCGGCTGGGGCTTAGGGAAAAATCTGAGGGACGGCCTCCACTGTGGCCTGGTACACGTGTTACCCCGCCTTATGCTAATTTCCAAGCTCCCATCACAGCACCCAACCCCCCCCTTCCGCCCGTCCCTCATTATTTGTCCGTCCTGCCTGGGGACACAATGCCATTAACCTTCCAGATCCGTTAACGAACGCCTGGCTGGAACCGCCCTTCATATTTTACACGTCTCTCACCTCCCCGTCCCGTCAAAAAGCCGCTCGGGGGGGGGACCACAGGCGGGGCTGCGGTCACTGATTAACGTCTTTATACGTCTCATTCTCGTTTATGAAGGGGGGGGGGGGGAACCAAATGTTAGAAAGGTGTTTCAGTCATATATGCTGACGGCACCACTGCAGTGTGGCCACATCTCACCCCCAGGGGCTCGTCTGGGCCCCCCAGTCTCACCGCTCATGACAGCCACAGTGCCCACCCAGCTCCATGCCTGCCCCCTCTGCAGGTCATGTGACTCTTGACTCCCAAGGGCACTGAATCTACGTACTTTTCTTATACACGTATAATCAAGTATGTTATAATGTCAGGACAATCAAGAGAAATTTTATGAATTAGAAAAGCTTCTAAGCAAGTACCAGCATGTTTATCCAAGTAGTTACATTTGTTTGTATATAAACTGGCATGTTGGCATAGCCAGTGTGGGCAGTGTGGCGTTTAACACAGAATCATGCTGCCATCCGTCATCTGAACATACAACACAAACCCAAAGGTCCAGTCTCGGGGTCGAGGGAATATTACTCATTAATTTAATGTTAATTTTATATGAATAATTCCGCGGAAGCCATTTTCTCCATTGCCTCTACAGTGGCGAGAGGTATTAGGTCATGTGATTTATGTTCTTGTCACGCTGCATAAAGGGGAACGAGGTGGGGAAGCAGGGCGAGTGCTGCTGTGAGGAGGGGGTGTCTGTGATATATCTGTGGGCCTTAGGAACACAAGGGGGTTTTCAGTTTTGATGGATCAGGACAAATAAAGGGTTTGGGGTGCAGGAGCGACGCGAATGTGCTCGGTGTAGCTGCCTGCATTAGGGAGATGAATTAGCCTGCGCTGTACAACTGACAACAGTTACGGGGGAAGAGTGGAGCTGGTGTCGCAGAGCCATGATCTTATGAAGCTCCTGGCCAGAAGACATCTGAGCTTGTGTGCCTGGGAGAGCACACTGCAGGAAATCATACATGCATAGGCACAAGCATATATACACGCAGGCAGGTATGCATGTATGCACAGAGCAAATGGACGTGGGCAGTCATGCATGATTGCACAAGCAAATATTCAAACGTGCAGGCATGCATGCTCAGAAAATACACACATGGGCAGCCATGCATGATTGCCAAGAAGGTATGCACACATGCAGCTACTCAGCTATGTATAAACATATGCAATGCATGCAAGTATACAAGTATTTTCAAAACATGTATGCATGCACATATATGTGTATGTGTCAACTAAGCACATGTATGCACAAAATATGCACATATATGGATGAATGCACAGATGTATGCATCGAATGCATGCAAATATACACAAGACACACATGCATGTACATACAGTACTCATAGAAAGACTTGAAATACTTGTTTAATTCAGTAAAAACATTACAGATTTATTATTTATTTATAACAAAAAATCATTACTTTATTCATTTGTTTGCAAAACCAGTAGTTTTAAGCAAAACATTAAAGTATAACTCAAAGTATAGTTCTACAAACCTGTTCTGAGTTAAAAAGTTCATTGACAAGCAGTCTCACTAAGTGCTTTTTAGTTAGTAACTCCTTTGCAGTAACATAAAACACCAAACACTTGTGTTTATTATCCCTTTGGGAGGCAATGACCACAATCGCAATTAGCAGCAAAATGGCAAGACCAGACCTGAATGAGTCAATCAAAAAAAAAATTATGACACTTAATAAAAAGAAAATGTCAGTGTGGAAGATATGTGCAGAGATGTTAAACATGGCTTGTCAATGGACTTTTGTTATGAAACCAAATCATTTGCAACATTTTTACAGAATTAAGCAAACGCCCCAAGACTTTCTGTGAGCATAATGTATGTATGAATGAACCATGTGCATATATGTCAAAGCATGCACACATACACATATATGCATGTATGAAGAAACATATACACATGTTGATGCATACATATACTCTGGCCAGCACATTTTCGCACAAATGTACACACATGCATTTGTGTAAAGACGTAAACATGATGCACGGGATGCAAAAACACATACACTGGTTTTCCTCCCTGTCGGGTCCATTCTTGCGGCGCTGCGGTAACAGGACTGACGTGAGCACACGCGTCACACTCCCTGCGCTCATCTCACAGCATCTGTGGTAACTTAGAAAGATTTCGTCGCTGTGAATTTGCCTCCCTGGAGTTGGTTCATGTCTGTATTCATTCTGGTCTGGATCATACTGGGGCCCGAGGCTGTCTGACTGCTCCAAACGAGCACTGAGTGGGCACTTGTGACACGGCTAGTCACATGACCTTATTGGCACACAGGAGACTAATGTGTTGTGAAGTGGTAGGCTACCATGCTGGATGTACTGCTCGAAAGCTGGGAGTTAAACCTGCCCGGGAGAGAAGCTGACAGGGAGATGAAAACAAAGAACGATATTGTCATGCGCTGGCTGATGATGTTGGAGGTATAAGCTTAGAGCCAGCGGGAGCAGTACGTGTCTGTGTGTCGTACGGAGGCATTTGCTCGACTCAGCCGACAACCTGGGGAGAAGGATCCTCCTCAGATTTGATGTCCTTCTCCAGACAGCTGCACCCACACCCGAAAGGCTTAGCAAGACCCACGACTTGGACCGCAGAATGCATCTGGATATGGGACATGCATTGGGGCATAAAATCACATTCACTCATCTGGTTGCTTTTGAAAAGCCCAGAAACAACGTTTTGTTTATTTTATTTTTTTTAATGGATATAATTCAGGCTATTATTGTAGTTATTGGTTAGCACTGTTGCCTCACACCTCAAGTCTTTCGCCATGGTTACATGTGTGCGGAGTTTGCATGTTCCCCCCGTGTCAGCATAGGGTTTCCTCCAGTTTGCTCCTCACAGTCCAAAACCATGCTTAGATGACCTGGAATTGCCAGATTTTCTGTAGGTATAAAGGTGTGCCCTGTGATGGGTTTGTGCCCCACCCTGGGTTGTTCCCCGCCCTGTACCTGTAGCCTCCGGGACAGGCTCCAGACCCCTGCAACTGGAGGAGAAAATGGATGGATGGACAGTTCGCATAAAATTATGTTTAGGTAATTTTTTCCTAATTGTTCATTGCCGCATTTTGAAGGTGGGTACCCCCCCCCCCCAGTTTGGTGGTTCGTGGTCCATGGCACTTTAAGGAGATCGCTCCACCCTTTATTGTGGAAGGAGTAGGATGTCAACTGATGAGATCTCTAACTGGCCCTGACAAAGACTTTGAGAAGATGCATCTCTCCTTGCGATGGTTATTTAACAGCACATTTGTTTACAGCTTGACTGATTGTGCTGAAGCACAGAGGAATCTATTCTCCCCCAAAACTGACCCTTTCCCCTAAACTGAAATTGGCTCCCAGCGATACATTAAAACATGCAGCGAGTGACATTTGTCTTTAATAGTATATTAGCTCAGCCTTAATAAACGACGTCCCCCCAGTGTTTAATTGGCTCGGACCAAGCGAGCCTCTAATAAACGTCATTATTTCCATATTTAATGATGCGTGCTCTTGGTGAAAAATGATCTTTGATGAACCCAAGGGTGGAACCTAATGGACGATGTTTTTTATTGAATGTAAACTATTACGGTCTAAAGGTCTCCTTGGTCATTTTTGCTGATTTATTCATTTTTAAAGCCATTGTTCCCAAATAACAATAAATTGAGGTGGGTTCAAATGGGCCCTCATCCCTTTCTGATGTGTAATATCTCAGCATGATGTCCTCTGGTCACTCACACCACGGGGCCCCTTCTGTCCTTGACTGGTTCTTTTGGTCATGATTACAACTAATCTAAGCTGGGCTGTAGGGTTAGCTGACCATCTTGCAGCATATTTCACAGAAATCAGCAACATTTCTGTATTTCCAAAGCAGATGTGTTTAGGGTTTAGTGCCAAGTCCTAACAACATAAAGATCTGCACAGAAATATATAGGCCTTGCTTTAAGTACCACACTCAAGGGTACAACAGGAAATCCCTCTTTTTGGCAAACCTTTTGGAAGGAATCCCAGTACTTAACTGCTATATTCTGTTAAGTTGTAAAGTATGTCATTGCTAGGTATCCTGCATTACCAAAAAGATACCTTACACAGCACGAATGATGGCATGACAGATTTGTTTATTAACATGTTTCTCTGGGACCCTCACTACAGTTGCCATGGTGCCCCACACTCTAAAGACCCGTAAAGGGCTGCATCACGCGCAGATCTGTCCTTGTGATAGAATCCTGTCCACTGAAATGACCTGCAGTTTGGGACCACAGTGAGCGAGTGTGCAGAGCAATGTGGTGGCAGGAATGTCGGAAGAGTAACTCACCGCACTCATGCCCCACGTTTTATAAGCATAGCATTAAATATGCAAATAAAATATATCAATAAGCCTTTTTTACTGCCCATCATCAGTGGGTCTGGTTAATTTCCCCGGTAAAGTTTGAATTTCTTGGATTTTCTTGTCTTGCATATCCCTTGGGTTTACTTCTGTTATTATTTCACTAAGGGATTTATTCTTTAGACCAGTGTTTCCCAACCTAGTCCTTGGGGACTCACAGACTGTCCACATTTTTGCGCCCTCCCAGCTCCCTGGCAGACAGTCCACATTTTGACCTGGAGGTGTGAGGAACCAAAAACGTGGACTACCTGCAGGTCCCCGAGGACTGGAGTGGGAAACATCGCTTTAGACCAATCAACAGCAGCGACGGAGAGCATGCCCTTCTGCTGATAGGTTTCTACGATGATCCACCACCACGGACCTCCTGTTTTTTTCATTTCAAATAAATCACCCCTCTCTTGGCTGCTGGAACAGGCCTTCTTTCCAGGTCTTCAGGATGCTCAGTTTGAGGGTGGCAACACGGAGATGACTCAGAGCGACTGTTGTCATCGTCCTCTGACACTGGTCACAGTTTAGGGGCAGCGTCAGTCAGACAGCTCAGACAAACCGTTGCCATTGCCTTCTGACACCGGTCACGGTTTCTGTCACGCTGTTCCACAGATTTCCATCAGAATCAACGCATCAGAACGCTTCTCAAACAAGGGCTGTATCCCAGCAGCAACTGTTACCAGGAGCTTTGTGAATTGTGATACCTCTGTTTTAGATCATTGGCTGACCAAGAACAAGAAAGATTTCCTACCTAGATGTTTTAGCTAACTGCCCGAGGACTATAAATAAAGTGTTACGTAATAAAATTATTTATTAGCAATAATTAGTACTACATTTAGTGATTTTTTTTTCCAAGTGCTGAGAGATACTAGTGGAAGGGCGCTATATAAAAATCAGTTGCAGTCAGCGGCATTGTTATATAAAAAATACAAACCCTATTTTCATTTAGCTCGCGCTCAACTACAGCACACCCATAAGAAATGTGTCAAACCAGGATTCATAAATGTCAAGTCAGATAATGTCCGGAATGGAATCGACAGCCATTGGGTATAATTTCATTAGAAAGTTCAGCCGTAACAGAAGCCAGAGCGGGCTGCACACTGCACCCTACCAGCAGCAATCTCGCCGTACTGAGGGCCTGTGATGGTCTGCATCCCAGTTCACACAGTCCGACTGAGAATGACTTATCCAACATGACAGCGTGCATGTCCTGCTGCTCCTAACCGAATTTTGGGTCAACGTCATGATGCTGCGTAAGAACCAAAACGCTGGCCTGGTAATTCAGTCATCTTCTTCCTGCTTATAAGAACAAAATATCCACATGCTGTAAGACACTTTGCATGAAAGTCTCCACCAATCAAATCTACCGTATCATCACATTCAGTTGTGAAAACCGTGTATACACGATAACATATACAGAGAAACACACACTGCCCTTATTAACTTCAGAAAATGTACTAAAGATTCCCAGTCTTTTATGGCTTAATACAAATTTACCACATTTATGTCATGAAAGCAAAAAAAAGGGTTTATTCATGTTTAAAACTACACAAAACTACTGTACCACAAATAAGACTTTTCAGTCCAGGGTGTAGTCTGGTTAGAAATGAGCACAGAACATTTCTGATACATTAGAATCACTTGCCACAAATCATGACCTAATTGCTTTTCAATTTGCATACAATACAAAATAAAAATTAAAGAAGGTATGGACCCTGTCAGACAGGGCTCAGAGTACACTGTTCAGAATACTGAAAACTCTATGCTTTCTCCTCATTATAATTTTTTTTTTGTGTGGATTAGTAACAAGATGAGCAACATTCAAAATGTTTTCTTTTTGCAGTATTTACAACAGTTTCACTGTTCGCTGTTAACAGCCATCCGTGTTAATCCACCGTATACGCACGTGCGGGTACGCGCGCTCCTGCTATATTCCCCCGCCGTCGTTACTGCACGCGAGTCTGATGTTCTACGCAGAAAAATGGAATCGCGTTTCCTTATATGATTAAAATATACATCAGATTATGTGACATGAAAAGTTTACGACAAGATGAAAAACGACTCAGGTAAGAAACAAAATAAAATGCCGAAAAATAGTAGAAGTGATACTGTTTAGAGGTAGTAAGTGGACACTCTAAGCTATATAATGTGTTGAATTTCTATTGGTTTCTATGAGTTTGGATGAGGTAATAAACTATGTTTTAATGGTGGCAGATACAAGCTACATATGCTAACATAAAAGGAGCTTGCGTGACTGGTGTTTGTGACCAAAATGAAGCACAACACAAGCTCACTCTAAGCCATTTCAGCTTTAACACCTGAAACATGGTAACGTTTCAGGGTATGAAAATTATAATAACGATTTTGATAAGAGCCTGGATTTAATTACAGATGTAATGAAATATGTCCTTCTAACGATGATTTTCTGAGCTTTTCCCTAGAATGCAAAGCGCTGTTGACCGTCAGGATTTTGAGATTACTGAGAAATCGATGATCACAAGGCAAAATAATATGAAAAAAATGTAAAACAACAACAAACAAAAAAAAAAAATATTCACGCAGGCTGTCAGTGAGTGTAACGTTTGAGCCGCGTTAAGTGCGCCCTTCAGCGCGGAATTACCAGGTATAGTCGCTGGCAGCCAACATTCCGTAGAGTCATTAGCACGTGTCTTAAAGGACAAATAGTTCAAATCCACCATTAGGGAAAAAACGCTGGCAAACCGTCGGCTGCTGGCGCATGAGCAAGTTCCATAACAAGGTGCGACTGCAGTCGCGGTGCACAGTTGGTCCACATGCGGCACTGCCAGCGGCTTCACCAACAGGTTACCAGCACAGTCAAATCCAAGTAGGGGTAACTGGGTGTGTAAGAGGAAGCAAACAGGCAGATGCAGGGTCAGTTCATGAGGACCTGGACATATGAGTCAAACTTCCTGTCCATGAGTCACCTCAGCTGTGTGGAACAGATCCAGTCTTATCATTCTGGCAGTATAATATATAGATGAAAATATTTGTATAAAAAGCCTCTGGAGAAAAAAATATTCATATTCAGTTGTGAGAACATGGAGGATCCGAGCATCGTAGGAGAATTTTGGACACGTGGCAGATCAGTCATAAGGAGCAAGAGGGTGGTTTGGAAACCGCTTGGACCTCTGCGATGGGTCATTCTACTGCGTATATGCGTGGCAGGTGGGGGGTCAGTTCGAGGTATCAGAGTGCACGCTTCCAGGTCCTTCTACTGGGGAGGTTACGGAACATGGAGGGGCCTCGTCTTGCCATCCACCATTAGCCTGCCAGGAAGACAAACCAGGACAGACTGATTAACCACAGAAGTCATAGCACACAATGTGTGTATTTACCAGCCATACAATCATCGGTTCATTAACTGTAGAATTCATAAAATAGGATGTGATTATGAATTAACCAAGGAATCACTGAATCATTCACTGTAGAATTCTAAGTCAAGGATGCGATTATTAATTAACTATAGAATCACCATTTCATTAATCATCAAACCAATAGTATAGGAGGTGTATAACCATAGAATGATTCATAGTACAGCTGAGGGAGAGTACTGCCCTTTGAAATTCCACAAAGTGGCAAGAATAAACAAGGAATTTTAAATTTATTTTTCAGAGATGATTATAATAAATATATCTTTTCATGTGTACTTGTTTCACTTGAAACAAGTAAAAAAAAATTATCTATTTTTTGAAGGGACTTCAGAGCCCGACCGTCAGTATATATTAGAAATAATCCATTCATATGTAATAAGACTGTGGCACACTCCCTCAGTGTCAGTTCTTTACAACACCAGTGTAAAAAAACATGTTAGCCTTGTAGCTTCCAGCTAGCCAGTGAGATATGTTTGCTTTACATCGGCAGCATTCAGGAAGGGGGGGGCCAAAGGATGCCAAGACTGACCCACCGCACCTGACTGGAATTCTGCCATGGCCGGCAGACTGTCAGTACGTGTTTGAGATCCGCAAGGGGGACAGGGGGCGCTGGGGCGTCGCCAAGGGACGCTAAATGGAAGTGATGGGGGGGTTGGGGGTGGATACTCCAAGCCGGCTTTGACTGCTGCGTCTTGCTAGCGGCAGTGAAAAGCCACAGCTTCCCCATCCACTGCTGCCCTCCCCCATCACATGTACAAATCAATCTCTAATGCAGATCGCAGGCAGAAGGCTTCACAGAATTTCTCTGACACAGGCTTTGTTTTAACTACTATAGAAAAACAGAAACAATGCATTACTTGATACTATGTTGTAGTTGAATTCCTTATTTTCCTTATTTTATTTTGTATTATGCTGACTTTTTAATTTTTGTTATTTTTAAGCATGGTGAGAACTATGCTTTGTCACAACAATTTCCCCTCGGGATAAATAGTCTTACTTTTTTGCTAATATATAGAAACTTGTTTGTCTTTCATTTTAACATAGGCCTATACCCAAGTTTTTTTATATATATATATAAATGAAAGTGTTTTGTTCTAGATTTTGTTTTCTTCCTTTGAGTGCATAATTCTCAAGGTTTCTTCCGCAGTAACAAACCCCAGTTCGATCTGGATAATGAAGTGGGCGGTTTGAGTGCCCTGCAAAGCTGGTGACAGGAATACACGGCCGGTCCTCTCCTTCTGAATATGTGACAGTGTCTGGACGAACACAAGGTGTGCTTGCCCTTTTCCGGTTCCTCAGCTGAGGTGCCGCTGGGCTCAGCTTCTATTAAGCGGCTGACGACTCTAGACCAGACCCCCGTGGAGTTCAAACGTTTCTCTCAGTTAGTGATTGATTTATACCCAAAACTGGTAAAATGACGTATTGGGCAAATGATGAATTCACTCATATCAACGAGTGAAGAGAGGAGCTCTAATCGCCTAGCTTTGCTCAAGGGAGCAATCTCCCGAACAGACACCTCTCTGAGGATACCGGTCCCACTCCAATGAGCCGAGCCCGGGGGCCAGTCATCATCACCAGTTTAACGCATAATTTATTCGAGGCTTACCAGATTGGACCATTTCTGTTTATTTCTGTCATTTGAATAGGAGGCCCCGCCCACTTCAACATTTCACTCAGCCCTCAGCAACAATATCCATTTCGCCTATTTATTTCCATCTTTTAAGGATGCTGGGGGGAGAGGATTTTAAAGAGGTCCCTCTTTCCCGTGTCTGTCACACAAACCTGTTAACAAACCCCTCAAACTGGAGCAAAAAGAGTATGAGCAGATAGTCTGTAGACATCGGTGGAAAGTCAGATAAACAAACCTATAAATAAACAAACAAATAAAGCGACATTTGGGAGTAAAAAAATATTTAATGGCTTCTATTTGTTGAGGTTTGTTTGGCAAGGCAGGGAATGTATGTAAAGGTGTCTGCTGATAGATCCCAGCTTCACGGCCTGATAACAAACAACAAAAGTCAATATTTCATTCTGATACCACTGAAGAAATGATTGTCAGACATCTCTCTTTTTGCTGCCTCTCTCTCTCTTTCTCTCTCTCTCGCTCTCCTGTTATCACTTTCTCTCCCCCCGCCCCCCTCCCCCGCCCAAATAAATGAATCTTTACTCCGGTGCATTCCGATGGCATCCTGTATTATACAGTGTGTCTTATCAGCTCTCATCAGGAAAGATGGGTCTCTTTTACCACAAAGAGGACGCGCGCCATCACCGTCATATTTCACCGCGCAGAAACCGTTTACGGCAAACCAGCGCAAGCATTCCAATGTGGTTAAATGAAAATGCGGGGAGTGCAACTAAAAGCCTTTTCATGCCGTTTTGTTACAGGTTATAAACACTCACAAAGTGGGAAAGGAGAGCTTCATTTTTGTTTAAAGGGAATTCTCCCCTTGTGGGTGTTGACAAGAAAGGACGCTTTGTACTCCCGTAGAGAAGTGGGATGCTGCCTTGCCTTTTGTCATCTTTTGCCCCTGTCTTTCCCAGTGCCTGTCACCTATTGCCCCAATCTTCTACTGCCCCTTCTTCTAATCTATTCTAAGGAAATGATTCTATAACCCTAACCCTACAGACTGCTTGCTTGGCAGATTGGGTAGAATATGGTCTGTACTCCAAAGTGTAGTGTACAGAAGAGCTAGAATATTCAATAAATTTAGTAAAACCAAAAAGATAAATTGAAAAGGTGGCTACAGTTATATTAACAACAGCATTAACAACTTACATTCAGGCCATGAGGACTGTAGAGAGAGCGCCCCCGCAGGCCGTCACTGTATCCTGCTGTCTGACTGATAGCATGGCGTAGGGTATCCACCTGGGGTAAGAAAGAGGACCGTCAATGGCTGGACCGCTACTAATGCACGTGGGACTCTGTCCTACTGGCTAATGCTGTGCCCTTACATGACAACACCGACAAATGGGATGTCAATGATCAATCCGAATGGCTAATGGAATTTCTCTCTCTTTTGGTTGTGTTTCCGATCCCCATTTCAATGGCTTCTCTTCCACTGGTCACACTCTGCTGCCAGAGACTAGTGCGACTTAAATCCCCCAACTGCATAATTTCATGCTTAAAATCTTGTTTACCCAGAATATGAAATTATGGCATTAAATACCAACAGTCTTGGTGAGTTTCCAAACTCACAAATTTGTCCCTGCAATGTGCACTTCTTAAACTTGTCAACAAAGCTGTTCTTGTCAAAATGAGTCAGACTGTAGCTTTTGTTGTGACTCAGTTTTCCCAGCCGAAAGCGTTTCTGCAGTGGCTGTGTGGTTTGGTCGGTACTCTGCTAAACTCTAAAGTAAACATATAAAGGGTGCGACTGGGAACGGGAACTGGAGAGGAGAGAAGAGCCGACGTGGTGAATCCCTACCCACAATCCAAGCAGATTCAAAAATAATAAAGCATTAAATTATGAATCATAAAAATACAAATGTCAGGAGCTGTTATTTATTGGCAGTGTGTTTGCCGCTGAAGGTATCTGGCTTCATTTTATTCTGTCTGTTTTTTTTCTCGTTGCCGCAAAATGGTGCCCGATGGAATCATGCATAACGACTTGTAACCTGAAGCTTCCCAGGTTAAGTCGTGTGACAAGATTCTTGTTATGGTGCCTATAGTACCAGTAGAATGTCTGTCCCCCTAACGAGGTGAACTGTGTCGCTTTGAATAAAAGCACCAGCTAATTAATAATTAGAGAAAAAAAAAACATGTCTATCAACAAAAACTTGGAGAGATGCAGCAAGTGGGCCCCTGCTGAGGGGCCATGGGGTTGTGCGGGGCTCCTACCTGTGACTGCACCCCCGCCGCCACCTGAACGCCCGGGTACGAGTCCCCGTTCAGGGTCGGCATGCTCATGAACATGTCCCCAGAGTTTGGGAGGTTAAAGGAACCAGAGGAACCTGGAAGGGAAAGATGTAAGTAACTAAATAAAAGGAGGAGAGAAGGAAGGAGGGAGAGACAGACAGACAGAAATGCTGAAGGTGGGGGGGGTCCCATGAAGAGGCAGCGGAGAGAGGAACGAGAGCGTTCACAGGGAGCATGAAATAGTCGGCAGATACTTTTACTCAAAGCGACTTTAAATTGCATACAGACCTACTCTGATCACTAAACGTCTCCTAAGGCAATTTTTTTTTAAGGCGGGGGTCATAAGAGAGGCCATAGCTCATAGAGAGGGGCCAACCTCTTCATCAGCCAATGATAAGTTTTGAATCGGTGAGTGGCGGGGCAGGGGCACTCCAAAAACCAGTCAGCTTTCAGCCGTGGCCAGTGGCCCCGCCCCTGTATATACCCCTGCCTGAACAACTGAATTCTCAGATCAGGAAAGTGACAGAAGATGACATCTTGAAACTTAGACCTGGAACAAGTCCAGATCCTTAACTGCCTTGTTATCTGATGCCCAGAGCACTGTTTAATAGGGGAAAATGAACTGAAATGAACCTTATCAGAGACATTTTATGCTTTGGGAAGACAAAAACCTCAAAGTTATTTTTTTTTTCAAATGATCTCATATAAGGTTACATGCTTCAGAGGTTCTTTGTAGGGACTGGACCCAGATAGGTTCCGCAGGAACACGTAAAATGTCCAATACCAGTAAACATGCTGGTTAGAAGGGTTCCTTTGCTCTCAGCTGAATCCAGCTGGAAATCCTCATCTTTCATCTGGAAGCCTGCAGCAGGAGACAGTGTGGAGAAGGAGACCAGGTCAGACCAGTGTATAGCTCAAAAATTCTCTTAATGATCGATTCCGTTCTGTTCCGGATCAAACGCACAGAGCCATAATGTGATTACATTATAAATAATTACAGAAAAGTTCCAAAGCAGCAGGCCACAAGATCATGTTAGCCCTGATCTTTTGTTTGTTCTCTTACACAAAAATGTGGTTTGTTCCGGGGGGGGTACACGCAGAACCACAGGTTTTGCTTTTCCAGTCTCAATTGTGAAACATTAATGCTGGGGATTATTAGTTCGATGAAGCACTTAGGTGCTCAAAAACAAAGACCAGCACAAAAAAATATCCCCAAGAATGAAGACCTATGTGGGAGATCTGTGGTGCTTCACTGGGGTGAGGGTGAAAGGGAAGCCTTCCTTGCTCTGCCTCTGTGGAGCATGGGATTTATATTCTGGGTTCGGTATGTATGGCTGACATTAAAGGGGTAGAGCCAATGATGCATGTGGCCATGCCTACCGGGGTTGGGCGTGCTGGGGGAGTTGGCCTGGCTGTTCTGCACAGCGGCAGCCACAGCGGTCTTGGCAGCATACAGGTTGGCCTCCTCCTGGAACTTGCCGATGTTCTTTTTGTACCGGATCCGCTTGTTGCCAAACCAGTTGGACACCTGGGAATCAAAAGGGAAATGTGGGTGTTATGGCTTCAGGTATGAAGCAGCCCTGCCAATGACATGCTTTTGATTTCTTAACCCCCATAGAAAGGCGATCCCCCAGCCCCCAGACCGATTGCAATGTAACATCACGGCAGATGGCATCACACTAACACACATGACGCCATGTCAGAACCCCAGCTTAGCGCTAATCACACCATCCAGCATACGGCTGGCAATAAATCACCCTCCGTTTAATAAAAAATTGTAAAACAAGCCACCAAAGAGCATCGGGAATGTGATGAAAGCGGCCGTTCCCAAGACCGGATGGCGTAGCCCTCGGGAAACACACCGTTCCTTTGTTCCCGGGTATTAACAACCTTGGCCACCCGTCTATGCCTAGAGATCAGGGACGTGCAGATAAATACAGGGTGGGGTCACAGTCTTGGGGAGGGGGGGGGGGAGAAGTATATAAATCACCAGCAAAATGAAACATGTCTTTCTGTTCCACGGTCTTTGGGTTTTTGGAGGAGGGGACTCGTAGGTCGGGGGGCTATTATGAGTGTGTGTGTATGGGGGGGGGGGAACCGGAGGAGGGAGCAGACAGTACATGACCAAGACAGAACGGGCCGGATGGGGCGACCCTGTGCAGCCAGGCCAAGACAAAGCTCATACTGTCTGCCTGATCCAGCCTGTCCCTTATGCCGATGGCCGCAAGTAAAACGATTGTTCTTTCAGAATAGATTCTGTTTCAGGGGAGCTGTGTGGGCCATCCGGAACCCTGTTTCAATTACAGTACTGTAGTATATCACAGAAATAATGTAAAGTTTGTACTGCGTCCCTCTAACTGATGAAACACTGGCAGAACAACACTATAAATATTATTTTCCCCTTTAAAAATAATATATATATTTATGCAAAAAAAAATATGCATAAATAAGTTTGAAAAACATAAACATTTTTGCATGCCAAAACGTCCCCTGCCCTAAGCTGATATATTCACATCAGCCCTTTGCGGTTCCTAGCTCTTGCTGATTTATCTGACATCATATTGTAATATATCCTCTGCTGGCTGGCTGTATTCAGATTGAATTGTTTTTTTTTTTGTTTTTTTTTTGAGGGAGGGTACATTTGAGTGGAATGTTACTTTCAAATATCTATGTGTGACAGTGACCAGATAGAGAAAAAAGATGGATGGATGGATGGATGGATGGATGGATGGATGGATGGATGGATGGAAAAACAACAAAGATGCAAAATGAACAGAAAGTGCAAAGCATACACATCCTGTTTTACAATAATGTTGAAGGGGTGTTGCAGAGGCAGGCCAGAGCCCACCACACAGGCAGGGATACATGTGCAGAGGGCAGCCCCCAGAGCACTAGGCGCCACGTGATGCAAGCCACTGTCGCTCCGTGAGACATTTCTCTGCTCCTTACTAGTCCGACTGATTACTAATTAATTCAAGTACTTGTTTGTTGCAATCACACAGCTGCAGTACTAAGAACTAAATAACAACAACAATAATGCTTGTGTATTACTGCCATTATCGCCACAACCACCATCGACAAGCTGCTATTTTCTGTGGTCTTCCTATTGTTTTAATAAAACTCCAGAATTCTCCTCGAAATCATATGCAACTACAGGTGAAATGTATCATACATTAAAGCTAGATGTCAGAGTTATTCCAGAATGACGTTCTCCTGTGAGAGTCACACTGCTGTGGTTTTTTCCATCTGTAAGGAACTGCACTGACAGCCTTTGTTTAAACATGTTTCTGAACTGTATAGTTGGGGCTGTATGAGAGGGGCTTTCCTGAAGGTTGTCGATTACAGATTCCACAACTGCATAAATTCCAGAACTGTGCAGATGCCATATATTGGACCTATCCATATTCTGAAACATTCATATTACGTTATGAAAGTGAGCTAAACACTTCTGTTTTCTTCTTGTTGAAAGATTAAGTAAACGTATAAAGTAAAAGTATTTCTACATGTGATTCGTTGAAATTAAAAAAAACTTCAAATCGCATTTTTCTGGATTTATCGTCTTTCATTATTACAGTTGAATCTCATTTATAATGTAAACAAAAATACTTTAAAAAACATTTACTTTTGGTATAGAGCTTCCAGCTGTGAAATTAGAATAGAAAATAAGTGGTCAGTCATATTTTCACAGACTGCCTGTTTTATTTTTATAAATATGCATCTAATAACAGACAGAACAGACATTAACAAGCAAAATGATCACAAGGACCAATTAGGTTAGGAAAAGCAGGAACCAGGGAATTGTGACCAGAGGACTGCAGGTATAAATCACAGAGACGAGCTTTTATTACACTTATTAGCAAAGCAAATACCTGGATCTGCTCTGGTAACTATATTCATGGATGAAGTGAATCATAAAAGTGAGTATTTCTGTTGACGGCTTGGCAACGTTAGCACTGCATAGCTGAGTTGTTTACCTGAAAACAGCTTACTTAACATATTTTGCCATTTATTTAGTGAGCACATTACATGGGAGAGATGAGCTGGTTTCAATACTGGGAGGTTCTCTGCTTTTGAACCATTAAAAATGGTTCAGAAATAAATGGTAGAAGTAAAATGGACTTTCTTACTGAATTATGTAATGTCGAACTATTCAAAGATATAGGGAAAAGACTGTGGCCCAGTAGCTGTGTGTAATAAGTCATTAATCCCCCCCACCATGCCTCAGTCGATATTGACAGACCCCCCTCGTCCTCCACGCTAAGCTGACGATCTTTACAGGGTCCCGCCAGCACTGCACTGATGTAGCCTGCTTTGGCAGACTTTAATGAAGCCAGTGAACTGATGTAAATCATAATGCCAAAGGTTGATTCTGGGCCCTGGTGCTAATATTATCAATAATGGAGTGAAATTCATTAATACTTAACAGATGAACCCCAGGCATGCCTCCACTAAATATATAATGGCTTGAAATATTGATGCACCATTCATTTAAACTGCGAGCGATTGTGGGGCAGAGAGTGATTGGCCGTCAGCTGTCGACCCCCCCCCCGGTCTGCAATGCCACTGAGGGGTCTTTGTGATCGTTACATGAACTATGACCCAACCAGGCCCCGTTGACTCTTATAGCACCGAACGACAGGAGAAGATGAAACCAAATTGATGTTTCGGTGAAATAACATATCCAGGCCAATGGGGGGCACCCTCCCATCTGTTAGTCATGCATAAACAAACTGAAAAACAAAGCTGGACACCTTTCGTAGGTTGCCCCTATGTACGACAAACAACCATGTGATAAAGAACCCCACCCCCCCCCCCCCCACCCCATCGAGCAATTCAAGGCCTGATGATCCTGAATACCTTCCGTTTCTTCCCTGCCCCCCACCACACACACTCAGAGCGCAGAAGAGATCAAAATAGATCTAATCCAGCCTGTCATCCACGAGAACGACACCACGCTCCCAAAAAAACACGCTGCAGTCAGGGAGCGTCCTGCCTCCTTTCCGAATGCTAATTTATTCTCCTGCCGGTGCTAACCGGGAGGCTCAGGGAGCGAGCTCGCATTTTTGCCTTAGATGCTCGCCCAATTTTCCGAGGCGGGCGAGATCCAAAGGGGCTCGGCAGGAAAGCGGGCGCAGCGCACAATGGCGGTAAGCTAATTCAGGGAGCACCGATGCCGCGGACTCCTTGGGTTTATATTGAGCCCCTTGTCGCGCCTGCTGAGCCGCTACGCAAAAACAGTGATTATGACACTGTCTCACCCCCTCCCTCCTCACAAAAATACAAAGGAATAAATAAGACAACCCCCCAGCTCACTAAGTCCATTTCTTCACTGAGTAACGGGAAAGCACTGCCGCAAAGTACGTAGGCTTGAGGAGTGGATGAGGATGCAGTACTGTACCTGCAGAAGATGGACCTGCATCCTTATGGACCTGCGGACTCAGTGGTGGTGAAACAAACCAGACCAGAACTGTGTGTTTTAACAAAATTGTATGAAATTGGACATAGAGGGTATTAGTCTCTACATGATTCATAACGAGCCAGGCAGCTTTGAGCTGTAACCACAAGTCCTGGATGCATGGGGCACCAGACAGGTGACGTCACATGGCACATTAGCCTATGTGCTGGAGGTGTGCGTGCCGGGGGGGGGGGGGGTTTGCAGGGGCTCACCCACCTGGGGACACAGTGATGGAGCACTTCTTGGCCAGTTCCTCTTTGGCCTCCTCACTGGGGTAGGGGTTGCTCAGGTGCGAATAGAAATACTCGTTCAAGATCTCCGTGGCCTGCTTGCTGAAGTTCCGCCTTTTCCGTCTGTTGAGGGAAGCAGGACGGAGGAGAACGCGGAAGTGAAACATGGTGGAGCTGCTTGCTAGAGGTCTGTTCTAATCCGATGATTCGGAGCTGGTTTAAGCAGAACAGAAGGGGATTGTGGGAGTCGGCAGTTCAATAAGCCTCAGCCAGCCATTAGAATAGCCCTTCCCATCACCCTAACTTCATAGAGTGAAGCTGAGCATTTGCGCCCTGATCTCTCATTTCAGGTGCTCAGTCGCGGTGTTCTGGCTGATAAAGGGTCTCCTTCAATCCCGGAGGGACCTCTGCTCTCATACTCACTCCCACGTTCTTGCCTGGGTTAATTAACCGATGCTGCTGGGCAGCTAGACTCAGAAGGGAGGTGTAATGGGGTGTGTTTAGGGTGCAGAGATGCCCCGGGGAGCTTCAGCCGGGGGCTTGTCACCCTGGTTCCTTTCCATCTTCCTCATCCCGGTGACGCGAGGAGGAAGGGGCCTGCCCACTCGTACACGTGGAGGTTCTGACTCCCATTGTTGCCCAGCAACTAAGCTCTGCCCTCCGTTTTGGTCAAACCACCCTCGGTAGGCAGAAAGGTCATGGCTGTTCTTACCAAGTCCACCTCCAGGGGGAGCTGAAATCACCCCCACCTGAGTCCTCTCAACTCAAAATGTGCCGTAATATCCAAGGAGCTCAACACCTTTCAGTAAGACGGTCAAATAGACTGTAAGAGGATTAACACAGTATTCTTCTCATAGCGTTAGAGAAGTTACTCACAAAAGTAATCCATTACTGAGAGTTCAGGTTCAGAAAGTAAAAATCCAGACCATGATTTTATTTCACCCAACCAGCTGAGAACTGTACCTGTGACTTTAAACTAAACTGGTGGGTTGAAACAGAACTTTCTGGACCTGAACTGTCTGTAATGGATTACTTTTGTGAGCACTGTCTACTCGCAGGAAAACTGATACAACACCACTGACCAACAGGGGTCCTCAGGACCAAGACCAGAGGTATTTGTGCGTCCGACACATGCACACATACACGACATGCACAGACACATGCAGACGCACGAGCTCTCACGCGCAGACTGACCTGGCGTCCAGGAAGCGGGAGCGCAGGATCATGACGGCCTCGCAGGTGCTCTGCTTCAGCTGCATCTGGATGGAGCTGAACTTGCGGTGGATGATGCCCACCATGCGCTCGATCTCCTTGGGCGAGATGGGCCGCGTGCGCGACTGCTCCCGCAGCAGGTTCATCACGTGGGTGGTGAACTCGTTACATGCCTTGGGGGGCGGGTGGGGGGAGGGCAGACAAACAAAGGGGGTCTCAGCACACTTTTCCCACCAAGCACACAACAGCGTTTTAAAGGATCCTCCGCTCTGCTCAAACAGGACATTACTGCACTTGTATTTAATTTTCAGTGGGGGGAGGGTGCAGTTCTTGGGAAATATGTTACACATTAGAAGAAGCCTTGCACAAATTCCTTGTTTTATTTCCTTCACAAAAGAGAGGGATGCTCCATGAATGTATAATAATCCAATCGTTCAACTAAATATCAATGATAAAAATAATATGCAGTGATTTTCTCAGGCTATTCTTGTAGTGACGCAAATAGATTTTTTTTTGTTGATTATGCTTTTTTAGGTGTTGCTATGGCATAAAGGCATGGATGTGATTTGCCTCCCCAATACTACCTTATCGTGGCAATCACCAATAGATTGTACAGAGACTGTGAATATATGAATATTTACTGAGGTGGGTGGGGCCTTTCAATCTTCATTAAAATGAGGTCTTCACATTCTGGAGGATGAGAGAGAGATCCCTGGTTTCCTCTGTCATGTGAACGAGGAGCATCCTGAGGCTGGGCTATTTTAGCCTGAGGGTATTTCAGGCAGCCTGAGTCCCAGGGTGGCTTTTTAATAAAGCGGCCGCATGCTGCATAGGGACGGGGCCGTAAAACTAGCCTCTGACACCCCACCAACCAAGGGACGTGCTCAAATATAGACCCCAGCTGCTGGGAGTACAGCAGGGGAGCAGCAGTAATTCTCAGGGTACGGAAAGACATGAAGTCTAATTAAAGGCCAGGAGGCATGCCCCCTGCTGTTCAGTGCCCCCCCCCCCCCAGGGTAAGCGGGCATGATCGTCAGTGCTGACGCCTCCCTAGGTGGGTCCGGTCCGGGCCTCACCTGCTCGTACTTCTCCAGCTCCGTGTGGTAGATCTGCCGGATCTGTGTCAGCTTAGCCCGGTAGTCTGAGTGCTCGATGGAGTTGTCGGTGGCCCCCCCCGCTGCTGCCGCCGCCGCAGCCGCTGCCGCTGCCGATCCACCGCCCTTCTCTGGGCCAGACACACCCTCAGCCAGGAGCATGTTGTCCAGACGCATGAGCTGGGGATCCGGCGGGTCCTCCTCCTGGGCACCACGGATGCTGAGTCCTGTCGGAGGGGGCGGAGCAAACAATCACTTATACCATAATGCAACTGACTGAAATATTATATTAAGCTGGACACCAACACCCCCCAGCTCCCCGACTGAGGTGACTCTAAATTGCCTTGGATGTATGTGTGTGTGCATGTATGTCTGGGTCATGCGTACATTACATTTGCGGGGACCAAATGTCTGCACAACATGATAAAGACCTGCTGTTTTGACCTTGTGGGGACCATTTTTTCGGTGCCCTCAAGAGGAAATTCTTATATAAAAATCTGTGACTGCAATCAAAAAAACTAAATGTATTTAGTTTGGTTACTTATAGTTAAGGTTGTCATTGTCGGGGTTCCTGCTGAACATGCAGGAACAGCGAGCACACATCACGTCAACGCAGGCCACGGAGTCGCCGCACTGGCAGTGACCCCGCCCCCCTCACCAGCGGCCTTTTCCCGCCTCTCAGCGGCGACGTTTTATTCGGCCCGACTGAAATACAGCACGGGGTCACGAGGCTGTAAAAAGTCCCGGGACGAGACATTCATCTTTTTCAAAGCGCGGCTTCGGCCTGAGCTGGGCTCCCCGGTCGCTGTGGAAACCGAAGCACACATACAGTGGGCGCTGGGCGCTGAGAGCGGGAGCCGCTTAACCCCCAGGCTCTCTTTGTAAACATGGGTTCGGGGCACACATCACCAGGAAGGTGACAGCAGCAACTGCAGTCCTTTGTCTGTCCCTCTCTTTTCATTGTATAAGAAAACTCATTATTTTCAATGTATGTGTGAATATTTTTGCATGTTATTATTATTATTACTTTATCATTTATCAAGCTGATGCTTTGGGCCAAAGCAACATATAAGTGAGGCAAATAACATTATAAACATACAACTGTTATTATTATTATTATTATTACTATTATCTGCCACAATATATGCTGTACAGATATCTTTCATGCTGTTTATCCAATGCCAGGTCAATGGGTTTATATACAAACACTCCACTAATTGTATTTAATCAATATATCTATATTTGCACAATGTTTTTGTCTTAATGCACTTTGTAAGTGAGGACTGAGACTGATGACTTAATCCGCCAGTATTTGCACTTTGTCCCCTTGTTTCTCCCTCCCTCTCCCTCTTTCTCAGTCTCTCCACCTCTCCCAGGGCCCATATGACCCCCACTGCCAGGTGGATTACAACAAATGAGAACTGTTTGTACTGCAGAAGATACTAATTTAGCCCAGCTAAGAACAAAGCACACTTCATTATGGCCTGTTTTCCAGAAGCTTCTGCACTGGCATTCGGCTGTGTGGCCCAGCCAGGTCTGACTCCCCTCTTTTGACTCCTCGGCGCTTCAATTTCACCAAAGTCTAATGAATGAAGTCGCTTAGGCACCTGCTGCAGACGAGGGGGGGCAGCGAGGAAACTGGTGCCGCGTCAGGGTGATTAAACAAGCACGATAACGGTTGTTTGCCATCAAAGGCCAAAAAAATCTGAAAATGACAGAGGAATTCTGGCCCGCGAATCCCTGAAGGATGAAAGCCCTCATCCAAAATCCATAATCCAATGGTGGCTGAAGGATGCCATCCGGCTCGTAAATCCGCCGCTAATATACGGCCATCCACAGCGCTAAAAAGCAGGAGATTAGCGCATGGCGGCCGCTCCCGTCTCCAGGTTGGCACGGTCTCTTGGCAATGGTGCCGGACCAAGTGCCAGGCCCAGGGTGCCCGATCCAAGGCCAGGAGCGACAGGTGGGCCAGAGAGAGAGATGGGGAACAGGCCCCAGCAGCTCTGCCAGCGCCAACTCCCATGCCAGAGAGCGAAACAAAAACAGTTCTTACTCGCCTTTATTCCGTTTCCACATGATTTTGTGCCTGGGCTGAGCCAAATCAATCTCTGTGGCTTCCCGGCAAACCCACCCCGGATGGTCGGCATATACCGCAAGCCCGGGGCGTCTCTCTTGACAGGGACGCGAGCCGTCCCGCCGTCAGGCTTGATGGAACGGAGGGGATGGATTGACAGGCCCGTCACCGCTACTCAGCGTAGCCCAGGGTCACACTGGCTCCGTTCCAGCAGAATATACGACAGGTACAACCGCACGGACGCCAGCGAGCGTCGCTCAAGCTTTTCGCGGTCTTGCCGTTTATCAGCGGGTCCACACACTCCGGCAAAAACACATGGGACGCCCGTCCAGCTGCATGTTCTTGTTACAAAAGAGAACAACACAATCTTTCATCTCCATGATTCTACACTTGAAACATGGTCCCTTATTTCTCACAAACTCAGGTGGGGAATTTTCCTGAACCCCCATGCAACCCAATGACCCTGCGTGGGTGTAGATATATGGTTATTAAATAGGCTTCAGGTGTTTATTTAGCAAAAACGATACGAGCATAACCAGTCATCGCCCAATGTTGAAAGACACCAGCTATGACATGTTTAAAGTACAGACTGTGATACACTTTCGTTTCTTAATTCTTTCTCATCCATTTCAGCAACAGAAAGCGTCGTAAACTCGCCAAACAGCGGCCACAAAGGGCAAATCCACGGAAACAGGGTAGCACATGCTCCCCCTCCTGCACCCACCCCATCCCAGACACTACTCAGCTCTGCCCTTCCTGCCCATGAATGATGGGTTTCTGTTTCAGAGACCGGGAGTGTGTGTATGTGTGTGTGTGCACATTTGTGTGTATATGTGTGTGTGTCAGTGTCTGTGCGTGTGTCAGTGTGTGTCAGTGTATGTGTGTGTGTCTGTGTGTGTCAGTGTGTATGTGTGCATCTGTGTGTCAGTGTGTATATATGTGTGTGTGTGTGTGTGTGTGTGTCTCAGTGTGTAAGGAGCCCCTGTAAATCTTCTCCCAGTGATATGAACTTGGCTCCCCGTCCGGGACCATAAAAGTAACAGAAGGCCTTTTGCAGGATAGTCTTTGCTAGTGAGTTTGGCTTTAACCCCTAATTCCAGTTCATCCACTCCATCTTCCCCCGAGACCTGAAACAATCAGCTCTTTGTGTGAGTTACCAGGTACTGGGGCAGCTAGGGAATTTAACCTGTGACTGATGGACTGTAACCTCAGCTTTCAGGGGAAAAGTTGATTAAGCTTTCATTTTAAAATAAAACCAGGCACTTCTGCTGAAAAATATTTTGAATTAGGCACAAAAAGTTTAACTGAACCCAAAGGCTGCTTTATGCACGTGTTGGCTGTTTCGTGGCGGTACTACGGATATCCGGGGCGAAGCCGGGCCTGTGATCTCAGCGATTTGAGCGATTCTGGGCTGCTGCAGCGATAAGCGTGAATGATGTCGGCAGGATGTGCGATCACAGTTCTAGATGTGCACTTTCAACCTATGACCTGTTTTCGAGGAAGGTCTGTCGGCGAGTTGATCTCCCACGACCGGCATCCGAGAACTGAGCCGGACCACTCCCGCCTACAGCATTCCTGCCACGATACACTTCTGCCGGGCTTTTCACAGACTACCTGGCATCGTCCCCATGAAATCTGCCCTGGGGTCCTGGCACTGATCCGGCTCCCACTCAGCTTCCTCCGCCATCTTCAGTAGAGCACGTTAACCTTTAGCCCGCTAGCTTGTTTACGTCTCGGTCGGGATGTCGCTGGGGGAGACGCCAAGGCCAGAAGGTGGCGACGTAGTGCCCAGCAAGAAGCCCTGGGCCTCTCCGACAGAAACGGGGAGGGACAGCTACTCTCACGGTGCAGAAGCTGGTTGTGTCATTAGCGCCACACGCTGGGCGAGCACGAATCTGTGCGTATATGTCCGGGGTGGCCTCTGCATGTCTCTCCTTGTTTTCTAAAATAGCAACGCGTGTTCTCTCCGGGGCGTGAACACGGCCACCTGGGTGTATCCGTGTCCACGCACATCGGTATACGCGGCAGGAGGGAGACGTGTCAGACTGCCGGACAGATTCCAAATTGATATTTTGGGGGGGGGGGGGGAATAATGACTTTGTTGTAATTAGTGTGCACGGCCATCTGAGCACGCTCGCCTGTGAAGACTGTCAAAATGTTCCAGCTTCCTGTTTCTCGGCTCGCAGGAAATGAGGGGAAAACGAGGAGCAGGGCAGCCATACGCGGCCCGCGGGGCCCGGCACAAGGTTGGCGGAGTATCGACCCCCCGGGCCTGTCTTACCTCCGCGCCTCTGCCGAAATGTCTCTCGATGCCAGCTAATTGAAAGTGGACTGATTAACTGTCAATACCTGCAAAGGTCATCCCTATTAAAGCAGGCAGTGTTTCCAGAATAACAATGGCCAGAGGAGAATAGAGGCAGCCCAGAAAGTGGAGTTAATGCACCCGGAGCACAGATCTGTCTTCTTGTGTACCAACAAGGTGTCTTTCTTACCTTTAGCTTTATTCTTATTATCCCCCCCCCCCCCCCGCCAGTAGCTGAGTAATAATATAGTCAGGTGTGCTGGCACCAGACTGAATCGCTCTCGGAATACACCGGAAGCCTCTTACAAAGAATCCAGTAAGGGAAGGTGTCCTCAGTCTTGGTTTCATAGGGCGATGTGTCTCTTTTCCCATGAGCCTCTGCCAGAGACAGACTTGGTGGGGGGGGGCACAGGAGAGACATTCCAGGATAGGCCGCCAAGGTGAGTCTTGGTCCAAATGCCTGCATGAAACTCAATGCTTGCTGCCATGGGGACTTTGGGGAAGGCGTGTCAGAACATGAATGCGGTGGGCATGGGATCGAGGGGGGGCAGCGGGGTTAGGGTGTCACGGTGACGTCATCGAATGGTGAGCTCATCATCAGCGTCATATACGGGCTTCTGTTCTTCTGCTTTGCTTCTGTCCCACTAACTCTTCCACTTCCTGTTCTTGGGAAAGTAGAACAGGAGCAGACTAGTGACCAAGCCCAACCTCCACAGTCCACAACTGGAATCTCATCCTTTCCAAGCCCCCCCTGCCCCCCACCCCACGCAACCCTACCATTCTTATCCATCTGCATCTGTGTCTGCTTCATCTGTCCATTAGTTAATATTCATCACTCAATCTGCTGTGACCGCTGTCCATCGACCAAACATCTCCGCAGTATGTGCCAAGCCCTCACGAACCAACACATAAAGCAGAGAAACAGATTACGTCCACAGCGACAATCATGTCATCTCTCTTATTCATTCCGAGTCGGCTTGTGTTGGTTTGTTTCTTTTTTTGATTAAGCTTCCAAATACACACCAGCACGCGCATTGGCGAGGGTCGCGATTCTGTAATTACGTCTCTCCAGGGCATCTCAAAATGGATCCTGCTGTTTGCATGCGAGGCTATTAGAGGAACGAGACGCCGGCAATGAAATTGTCCCTTCATGTTTCCGCGTCATAAAGAGCCACTCGGCCTCCCTCTAATTCTCCCTCATTTTTTTTTTCTCACTCCGTCCTCGTCGCATGACGGCTGATTTCCATGCGCGCTGAAAGGTATTGCGATTCTTTATTCAGACCCCAGGCAGGATATGCAAATTCTCTACTCACAGCCTCTTACAAAACAGCCACGGGCTACTAATCTCCTTTCTGCTGTTCGCCCCCCCCCCCCCCCCCCCCCCGCCTTTTTTTAGAATGGCATAATTAGGTGGTGTGGATGGTGCGGTACCAGGGCCGAGGTTTCGGTACGGCCTGCTGGTCTGATGAATAAGCCACCTTCTCATCCAGGAAGAGCTCCGGTGCCTCGTATCTGAGGGCACAGTCTCTGCTGGAGGAGAGGACCGAGTCGGGGAAAATCACAGCCTGATCACAGTGACAGGACATCAAGGAAGAAGACCGAGGGGTCTAAGGGGGCCCTGGGGGACAAAACCCTGACCTTCTCTTTTATCCTCAGTCATCACTAGAGGACCGACATTTGCGACCCAGAAGGTTATGAATTCTAGTCCCAAGTTCAGGCTCACTTCTCAGCATTGCGGCCCCCACGCATGTACGTAATGCAAACTACTCCAGCGAGATGTCCCACTTCACAAGACAAAGCATGTAAGTGACAAAAGGCGTCAACCGATGCAGCTGATCATCTACTGCACTGCGCAGTGAGAAATCACACAGTGCAGCCTGGCCTCCTCTCCTAAACACAGCCAATGCATCAATGCCCTTTCTTTCATATTCATTATTAATTAATATTAAAGCATATTAATATTAAATAATATTGAATACTATTAATATTAATCAATTTTAAATAATGGTAACTCCTCTAAATGATCTGAGATAAAGAATTAGAGTAATAAGGGTTACAATCATCATCATCATGAAATGAAACATAATTTCAAATCAGACCATTTTTGGTTGGTACAGATATACATTTTTTCTGCTCATTTTATTCTCAAATAAAGTTTTTTTCTCTATTCTTCTTGCTTCATTGTTCCAGCAAACAGCTGTTTAGTGTATAAAGTGTGTGTTGCCATGACAAAACTGTGGCTGTTAAGGGGGCGTTGGTCACAATAAGGATGTGGCTTTAAATGGATGTGACCAGGGCAAAGGTAGCTAAACGCTAATCACCTCTAGTTCTGAGAGATGTGTTGTGACCCTGAGGAAGGCCTGACTTACAGAGGTGTGGTCTTGAATGGAGGCATGGCCTTAACTGGCAACTGATACCTTCCAGGAAGATGTGATTTAAAAACAGGCCTAGCTAGCTGGGGTACAGAGTGGGGGGGGGCACAGGAGAGAGAGATCCGGGGCTGGGGGGGGCACAGGAGAGAGAGATACAGGGCTGGGGGGGGCACAGGAGAGAGAAATACGGGGCTGGGGGGGCACAGGAGAGAGAGATACGGGGCTGGGGGGGCACAGGAGAGAGAGATACGGGGGATGGGGGGGCACAGGAGAGAGAGATACGGGGCTGGGGGGGGCACAGGAGAGAGAGAGCCGGGGCTGGGGGGGGGGGGGGGCACAGGAGAGAGAGATATAGGGCTGGGGGGGGGCACAGTGGAGAGAGATACAGGGGATGGGGGGGCACAGGAGAGAGAGATACAGGGCTGGGGGGCACAGGAGAGAGAGATACGGGGCTGGGGGGGCACAGGAGAGAGAGATACGGGGGATGGGGGGGCACAGGAGAGAGAGAGCCGGGGCTGGGGGGGGGGGGGGGCACAGGAGAGAGAGATATAGGGCTGGGGGGGGCACAGTGGAGAGAGATACAGGGGATGGGGGGGCACAGGGAGAGAGAGATACAGGGCTGGGGTTCAGACAGAAGGACTTGTCAGCCCCTCAACTGGATCTGGATAATTAGACACCAGGTTAATGAGCGCAGTGGCTCCAGAAGGCAGTTTGTTATTTTATCTGAGTAATTAACGATTGTGTGGGTGCATCTACAACACCGACTTTGCTTCCAGTGTCTGCTAGCCTGACGAGACGATAAAATTGATTGTATATATAACAGATTCAGTGGTTGGAGAAAGAGGATGGTCATCCATAGCATAAAGGTTCATGACACCAAGTTGATCCTCAAAAAGAAAGAACACAGAGAGTGAACTGGAAGGTCCTTTCTCAGATGCTGTGGAGCTCACTGTGCTGCTTTACGTGCCACAATGGCCAGGGAGGCAGAAAGACCAAACGGCCAACGGCGAGTCGGCTCAAAGGGAAGCCAGGCGACACGGGCCCTCGTGCTCGCACAGGAAGCGGCGCTGATTACACCTCGAGTGCTCTGTGGCTGGTGTCGTCTTCCGAGAAGCTCGCGGAGAAATGTGACCTCGAAGAACTTTCTGGTGTCCTGTTACAACCAGGACCGTCATTCCTCTGCTGGTGTTTGTCTGCTACCTGCTTGTACATCATAATACTATAAATCCTGCAGGAGCCTGTTCCCCTAAGCATCAGAGTAATATAACAAAACAAAATAAAGAACTACCTGATGTTAAGGATCTTGTCTAAGTTGGTCTTGGAAATCGCCCAGGGCCCGGGGACCAAAAATGTTTTGTGTCTGACGCCAAAGATCATTTAGTTACAATCCATCCAAACCTCAAAGTCACAGATGTAAGGCCCCTACAGTGTAACGTTGATATAACACTTCTAATAACCCAGCCAGGCTTTACCTGGCTTTGATGGTTTGTCTTCAGAGAGATGAAGGGGCAGTGTCTTAACTGGAAACCAGCTGCCTGTGTTCCCAGCGCTTCTCCCCGTCCCAGTTAGAAGCGGCTACAGTTCCATCTTCCTGTTTGCCATCCAAATGGGAAGGTGACGACACGCCAGCGGATCGAAAATGGAAAGGCCATTAAGTGGGCAAACATGGACCCAGAATCACGCTTATCTGCTCACGCGGGTCACCACAGGTCACTGCCATGCGTCTGTATTTTCATTGTGAAAACAGGTACTTCATCTGCACAAATATTATGGCTTCCCGTTCCTCCTTTGTCTCTCGTGTTTGACTTCCTCCCCTCCTGACCACCAGAACAGCTGGCGTCCTCTCAAAGTGGACACATCTCACCCCGGGTACTGCGGAGTGGGGGGGACAAATGTATGGGGTTGCCATCCTCGGGATTGCAGAGAGAGACATGTCGCATGGCTGCGCATGTCGCATGGCTGTGCGTGTTGCATGTTGGCTCAGGAAGAAAATGGCCGAGTTGAATCAGAACCATAACGGACCGTATTCATTTAAAGCATGAATAACTCTGGCGGGAAGGGTGGGTGGATGAAATGCATTAAACATCTACAATTCATGGGAGGCAGGGGTGGAATTTGGGGGGGGGGTAACTCTAGGGGGTCCCCTGCTGATTTCCTGAAGTTATATAGACCAAATGTTCACTCCAAACCATTTATTGGAAGTCCGTGAAACAATTATGGTTAAAATATTATAATGTATAATAATATAATACATCTTAAATTTGGCTGATCGATCAACCGGTGCAATACCCCCCCCCTCGCCCTGATCAGCGAATTTTACAGACAGCAGTTCTGCCCCCCTCCCTGATGGGCTCCCGCGCTTTGATTACCATATTATTGAAGTTCCATCATTTTTAATTCCCTATCGTTCCTCTTTCGGCTCCAAAAATAGCTGGAATTGGCCCACTTGGGAGGGAGGGGGCTACTCGTACCAGCCCAGGGCCCCCCAGAGAAGTTAGTCTACCGCTGAGATCTTTGGCTGTGGGGGTGTACTCAAATAATCCTGTATGCAGCCTTTGAGACAATTATTCTCACCCGTAAGCAGCAGACGGCAGGGGGTGACCATCCTGGTATTTGTACAGGAAGGTGGGGCTCACTTTGCCCCTCCCATGCCACTTCAATGTGCCACTGTTACAGGAAACCACAGACGGCGCTGGGCAAACACTGACTAAGGGGCGTCCGTCACTTAGCTCCCCGCTGCTGATTCACCGCGTTTTTTTGTCAGAGCCCCTCCATTGACGGCTTCGTTGATCAGCCTCGGGGCGAGTGGGCAAACACACGGCCGGCATCTCGAGTGCGGCGAGACGGAGGGTGTGGGAGGGAGCATCAACATGGGCAGGCCCTCGCATTGGCCTGATAAAAAAATAACCTGAGATCGATATTGTGACAAGGTGCATTTAAGCCATAAAGCAGAGCAGTTAAACCTTTGAGACTAATGCTGTAGACTTCATCTATGAGACACACTCCTGATGGTGAGGTCCTATAGAAGAGGCCAGTATTCGAGATCCAATATCACATACTGGTCCTCAGTGGAACAGGCTGGCTCATCGCCGGTTAATGCACAGACTATCCTAAGCTATAGCCTAGGGCCCTAGTAACATCGAGGCCCCACCCCATGTTGGGGCAGATGGAATGATTATTTAAATCATCAGCACCTGAGTATCCATACTGATGTCAGCCTAGGACCCCCAGATAACTTAATCTCACTCTGCTTGTCATCTCACTTTTCCTGTGCTGAAGGTTCGGGCTTGCAGCACTGCGTGTTTGCCAAGTTACCACAACTTACCTTTGACATGCAGTATTTCCACCAAGCCTGTATAAACTAGCCCTCGCCATTGTTGCACAAAGTGAACATACATGTGTGAGTAGTCCACGTCAGACCAGTGATCAAGGGCTCTCCTCTGGCCAGCAGTTCCTGATAACCAGAACCCCGACTGGCAGATAACCGGCCGTCGCAAAAAAATTGTGGATATGTGCCGTTTTATACACGGCGATAGATCTTTGAGGGCCAAACAAACAAGAAACGAATGTGACTGATGACGCCAACAGCGACCCAAGGCTGGCCGTCGGACAGCGCAATGATACAGTGCGAGGCGCCTCTTACGCTTGCATTAGCTCCCCTTGCGTCCTCGTAAATAAACCAGGGGCATTTGTAAAGTCAGTATATGTCGGCGAGGCGAGCCGCCAGGGACGAGGCTGCAAGGCAAATAGACGCGATAAAAAAGTGGGAGATATAAATAAACAAGCAAAGAAACAAGGGGGGGTCGCGGCGAAAGCACATTTTCGTACACGCCGTTGTTATTACCCAGGCGCTAAACAAACACGATCCTCACAAATCTTAAATCGCTTCAACTCCCATTTCCAAGTATAATTTAATCCCCCCCAACACCCACCCCGTTTTTTTTTTTTTTATCCAGCGACACTTGACGCTTACTCCATCGCAGTGTAATGACAGATTAAGAAGTTGTCGAATTAAATATTAAAGAGGACTGCGGGCAACTGTGAATTTTTTAAAGGAAAGACACAGATCGGAGCCAAAATGAGAAACAGAACTGCATATTTAATGCCCTAAAGAAAACCGTACATACATTTTATTCCGTGCCACATACTGCGAGACGAGGTTCGGGCTGTTCGGATATTCAACACAGATGACAGGCGCATCGCTGCCGGAATGAGCCGAGAGACTAAATCCTCCTCTTACAGGCATGTAAAACCGGCAATATATTCAGCAAAGCCAAATATCACCGAGGTTCGTTTAGTTAAATAAACCAGTTCTTAAGCCCTTTCTTATATTTTGAGTTGGACATATTAAATATACTTGTTGTCTCTTTGTTGTTGAGCTGAGGGATTTATTCTCAAGCACTTACATTTAATCTCATTAATACGGCTTGTTGGTTTTGTAGTAAGTACCCTTGACCTACGTCCTGGCTACTTCAGAGGCGGTGCAGTGAACGTGGCTGTACTGAACCAGCTGATAGGGGGCGCCATTATCGGGGGAGGCAAATCCTAACGTCGCTCCTGGCCTTGGTAACATATCGCCTACAAGGAATTCAGTCCCACATTTTTGCCCTGGGCACAGGAATATCTTGCGGCATCGCTGGCTAGACTTTTCATTCAACGGGAACCTTAACGTCCTTCCTCTTCACCGACTTCCAATTACAGTGAGGAGAATAATGTCCTGATTTTCCACCAGTATAAACTTTTTTTTCCCTCTGCTTCTCACCCACCAGCTACTCAAACAGTAACCAGAACGTTGTGTTTATCTTGCTGCATGCAATTTAGGGGATGAACGCCCAGAAATGCGTCCTTTTACCGCCCAAGCATTACTGCAACAGAGGTACCAACAGCAGCCTCCATGTTTATTTAAAACTCTGACTGTTCCTCTGTAGACTCCCCCCCCCCCCAAAGACACGCACAGGATCATCGTAACCCCTCAATGTTACTGCATTAATATTTAATATTGCTTTGGGTAGGCACAGCTGTAGACACATGAAGTGCCAAACAGCCTCTCTCTGACGCACACTGCATGTACTTAGAAGGAGGCAGTGACTTTATTTGGACAAATTCACTGGAACTGGAGTGCTTTCGTATTACAGCCTCCTTCCGTCGTCCGGCATGTTCAGGGTATTATTTAAACCACTCGGGTCCGCGTTTCCCGTACTGGGGGATTTGTATCCAAACGAAAAGCAGCTGGAGACACACGCCCCGCTATTCCCACATAACAGGCAGCCTTCATAAAACACTAAATGCGATCAATCTTTTTTTCGTCATCATTTATTTCCCACCAAGGGAAAATCGGCTGTATGGGGCGAAAAAGGGGAATCGCAAATCTCTCTCAGACTGAGCGCAGCGAGCGTCCAGCGTTAACACGGTCACATTATTTTACTTATGGGGTTGCAGAAACTGCTGACCTTGTCACTTGGGCAGTGCCTCTCTAAAGCGAGAAGGAAGAATAAAAAATAAAGGAAGGAAAGACGAAAAAGATCCTACTTTTTTATTTCATCAGATTATTTGAAGCGACAGCATTAATATCAACGCACCGCTTACAGAGAGATAACTAGACAAAGTGAAATTATATTCCTATAGGCCTACAGTGTTTCAGAAAAATATACATACAGTGCTCTGTGTGTATATATATATATATATATATATACACACACACACAGACACACACACATACACACACACACACATATATATATATACATATATAAATATATATATATATAAGCAGTGTTGTCTTCCTGTGACTTTTTTACTTGTGGAGAATTGGCAATGCAGGGCTACGTGACAGCATTTCTAAATGTGTGTGAAAGCAATATCTTACACAGTGAAATATTTACACGTACCTTCATGTTATCAGAGTGTTTTCAGGCGACATAATGGAAGATACGCTGCATCAATTTTTTCATCAGTATATATAAAATAGGAAGCAAATGCAACAACGTTGCATCTTTTTTCTAGGAAACTTAAGAATTAATGAATTCATTTTTTCCTGAGGGATGTTTACGCTCGTTTTATGGTAGCTGGAGTCGTTCCAGGGGCGTCTTGGCCCTCCCGTTAAATTAGCTGCATTACAGCGCTGCTGGGATCTTAAACTAGGTGTTAATGGCTGAACACCTGGGGTTTCCACATCAGGTGTTTCAAACAGGCTCTGAACGGCACTGGAGAAAGACACTCATTTCATGGCTGCCATGAGTCCTGTACGTCAGTCAAGGTCGCTTATAGCGAGCGTTTATGAAGTGTTAAAGCGTAGATCTTTCCCTGACGAGGGGTTAATATGGAATGAAGGCAGGAGAAAATCACGATGGCTTTCAAATTATGTTGTTTATTTGGGTAGGGAGCAGATTTATCCGAAGAAAATGAGCTCGTTCGTACAGCTGCTTCTGCAGAAGCCACTCAGATTAGGTAAAGTGCGGCTCCCGGACTGATGGGGCCGAACCTCACTGATACAGCCTGTGACAGGCTCTATACACACAAAGGCACCCACATTGAGGGTCACTGCACTCATACTGAGAAATAAACTCACGTCCCACATAAAAGTTTATTTAAAACATATATTTGAAATGTGCACAACGTTGCGCAAAAGTCGTAGGCAGTGAGACAAAATGCTTCAAGCATTTATCCTGGCAACTAGTGTGTATTTGCTCAGCAATAACAGTTCATCATTAGCACATAAGCAAATTAACAGTGACAATAAAAATGTACACAAGTTTCTTCTGTTCTTAAAAAAGTTACTGAAATCTTGCTTTACTTAGAGGGACCCAGGCCAATCCATCTATACTTTAAATTTCACCATCAGTTCAGTTTGTTAATTCATTTCATTGGCTGAATATCTCAGTAAAACCAGGTGTGTTAAGTGGTCCAGTCAAAAAGTACATGGGTGTATTGGATGGTTGCTGGAAATACTGGGCTGACTTTCAGAGAGGTTTTGTAATTGCTCAGCTGACACACTTTCGCACTAAAATCTGAGATTAAAATGAAAGATCAGCTGTAGTACGAAGGCAGTCTCTGTGTCAGCATCGACTCCCTCAGGCCCGCGCCCGCAGGGGAAGTCAGGTGACCGGCCCGGCTGACCACGCCCCCTCCTTATCACATGGGTTTTGTTTTGCTTTCAGTTCAAACTGTTTAACCTCCCAGGGGCCATTTTCCCCTGGTTTACTGGTATTCCCACTCATTATTTACTGGTTTACTGGTATTCCCAGTAAACCTGGGGTGGCTCCCCACAAAGATGGAAAACACGGGGCAAACATGGTACCCGGAAGCCCATTCCGGAAGCCCGTTCCAGAGACCTGCTCTGGAAGCCAATTCCAGATGATCGTTCCGGAAGCCCTTTCCGGAAGCTCGTTCCGGGGGGTGGCTCCGTCTGTCTGAGCACCGGTTCAGCTGGCAGGACCTGCCAGCACGGCCACACCAACACCCCCCACCCCCTGACGCAGAGCGACATGCTCGCCCATCCCCCTTCCTGAGACAGGGTCCTCTCTCCAGCTGCAGCTTAATTTCCTGTGACTTGCCTAATTACTGTAATTAAGGATTAATTGCCATTAATTATTCACACATAAGCTCATCGCAAATCATGGGGTAAATGTCTTGTGAAAGCTGCCATACAAGCCATGTATAAACACATCGGGATGCCCCCCCCTTTCCCCGGCTGAAAGGGATGTCAACCCCCCCCCCCCCAAGTGAAAATCTACTTGGCACACTTCACCACAGCGGCCATAACCTCTCACAATCACTGGCATTCCATCCAGGTGAAGGACCATGAATCCATCTGGCTCTGTTCTTGTCTTTTTCAAAGGTTTACGCCAACAAGCCTGAACTAGTTCATACATATTTCTTGTTACGCCACTCAGCCAAGGAGTTTGATGTTCCCCCCGCTGACAGATTGGTACAGTCCCAGTCAGAAGGGCACTCCGCACCTCTTACCTCACCTTTCTATGAAAGGAGGGGGCCTCCACTTCCCAAACATTTGGGAGCCTCTGTCAAACGCTCGGGTAATTTGTGTGCAGAAATTTTCCCTGAGCTCATGAGCTGGGTCCTCTTAAAAGCAGCACAGTTTACAAAGCTTAAGCCAGGCCCGCGGGGTGGCGTGGGGTGCGGGGGGGCTGCCTAACTCGTATTTCACACCAGTGCTTTCTACCCTCCCATAAATCTATGGCAATCACGCCGTTCATAGGGCGTCGCTCTTGACGCACTGGTGCTCGCTGATGGCCACTAAGTGTGGTGAATTTGGTCATGACTTCATGCCAACTCCCCTTGTGGGGATCGACCAATCACGAGGACCCACTGTCCCAGGACTCGACAAGAATCAAGCCCAATGAATTAAGGTCCAAGGTGAAGATATAGCCTTATACAACATATCACTGTGTTAAATTAATTATTAAAAAATGCTGTTATTTGCCATTTATTGCCATTTATTATTATATGTTGTTTAAGCCTACGAGAGGTACACAAGCAAGCATTGAAAGTACCGCTAACTGTGCAAATGACAATAAAGCCTTTGAATCCTATGAATCCTTCCCTTGAATCCTGTTTACCAGCCTGTATCACAAAGAACAAATTCGGAAGGTCAGTGGTCTTTTGACGCTGTGAGGTGTCAGAGCTTCGAGGAGAGTAGGGGCTAGAGACGGAGTCCGGAAGCAGAGAGCCGAGGGCTGGGGGTGGGGGGGGGGGGGATGGGGCGTAATCAGTATTCGGGGCACAAGCACGGTTTGACTCGCGTCCGGCCCAGATTAATGCGTGGAACCTCATTCTTCATAATTGAATATTAGTTTTTTTTTCAGCTGGGGACTTTGATGGACTTTGGGGGTCTTGAATGGAGTTCAGCTCATTGGGGTTAAAGTTCAGCTGGACCTGCCACTGGGCTCATAATTGTAAGTAACAAGGAAACATGAAAACTTCATAAAGCGACAAGTTTGAGCGTGTGTGTGTGTCTGTGTGTGTCAGAGAGAGTTAGTTTCCTATCTGTGTGTGTGTGTGTGCCTTAAATGCTTCTTCGTTCAGGTATCCAAAACACACATACACCCGTACCTGCCCACCCACACACACACACGCATACACCCAATGTGACACCCCCCCAGCACATTTATGGCTGCTGACTCCCCTTGATCTGGCTAATTAGAGTTTATGTGTTAATTGGTGTAAATATCAAGGTGGGAGTCGTGGGCGTAAATCTCATGAAGCCGTCTGCCTCGGAGAGAGGGGGGTGCCCATGTTGGGGGGGGGAGGGGCGCAGCATTACACAGTGCTACTTTACACACTGCTCCATACTCACTGCTCCCTACACACTGCTCCATACTCACTGCTCCCTACACGTTGCCCCCTACTCGCTGCTCCCTACACGCTGCTCCCTACTCATTGCTCCCTACATGCTTCTCCCAACTCAATGTTCCCTACTTGCTGCTTCCTACACACAGCTCCCTACATGCTGCTCCCTAATCGCTACTCTTTGCACACTACTCCCTACTCACTGCTCCCTCGCTACTCCCTACTTACTGCTCCCTCGCTGCTCCCTACACACTGCTTCATACAAACTGTTCCCTACTCATTGCTCCTAACACGCTTCTCCCTGCAAACTGCTCCTTACTTGCTGCTCCCTACTCACTGCTCCGTGACTTGAGGAGGAGTCACAGGCATGCTGACCATCCTGTTCCTCATCCTATCATCCTTTTATGGGGCCGGAGAGTCAGCTGTAGGCCAGTGAGGCCGCAGTAGGCATCGGCCACTATCCGATACGCTAGCCAATCAGCTCACAGCTGTCACTATTTCAGTCACTGTTAAATCCTATAAGGCAGTGGTGACATAAATAAGGAGGAAGAGGAAAAGGGGAGAAGGAGGAAAGAAGAGCACCATCACGGGAAGGGATTCAGGCCCGGCACGGCATCCAGGCATGTAACAAAGCGGCTTTTTGTCCTTTGTTTTTTCATGTTCACCTCAGCTCCACCCCCACCGCCCGACACCATTACCATTTCCTTCTGGTGTCACCTTGATCATCAGGTTCTGAGTCCCTCTGACTTCCTTTGGGGTCCCTAGGGGAGCTTTGCGTCCACTACCTGCTGCTGCATTTGCACAGGGGGGTGTCCATTCCACCAATCAAATGTGGGACAGGAAACGAAGGGGAGGGGCTTATGAATATATGCGTGTGTCCGTGTGTGTGTGTGTCTGTGTGTGTGTGTGTCTGTGTGTGTGTCTGTGTCAGTGTCTCAGAGTCACTCTATCACAGCCCCTCGCCCTGAGCATCACTTGGCCAGGTCACAGCTGGTAGTGAAAAGCAAGGATAAACAGTAAAGAGCCAAATGTCAGCACCCTTGTTCGGTCCTGAGACCCCCTGACAGAGAATCTGAACGACCCTCCCCAGGATGCCTCCCACCCCCCCAACACCTAGCCCCATTCCCCAGCCCAATCTGACAGCTGGCAGGTGAGATTTCCTTGTTCATCAGGTGGACTCTGCTACAGAGGTTCCCTCCTTCTTCGATGGTCCAGCGGCGTGGATGTTTGTTACCAGTGAAATGTAACCTTTCCAGGCTGACTCATGGGGTTGGCGGGGGGAGGGGGGGGGTTCAGGAAGCAGCTCATTATCATAAAGGGCACAGAGGCTGCAGTCAATAATAATAATCAAAATGAACAAAAACAGACCGGATAGAGAGCGGACCAATCGGCTTGATTCACAGCATCGTCACACACACCCATTCACAAACGAGGCATCAGTTACAGCCAATTACTCAGAATTTCTCGTTTAGTCAGTTTTACAGCTGCCAGTGTGTGAGTCTTTCTGGATTTGTATGTGCAGGTATTTTGGGTTCTGTGTTTGGCCCAGTTCGCTTATGGCAATAGGGGTGGGGGGGTTTCATGATCCAGTAAGACAGCAGCTCGTCACACTATTGAAAAAAAATGTCCAATGTCTTCAATGTCTTCAATATCATGGGTACTTTGGATTTACTATGGTATTTTCATTCAGCTAATGAATATTATTGCTTTTGAAAATAGGGTACGGCAAGACATGTGGGAAGCTTGTTCGCTAATGATCGACGTAACTGGTAGCAAGTACACATTAGAAGTGTAAGGGGTTAAATGTGCCAGTAAATTTCTTCCCATAAGAGCACAAATGTTTTCGTTTCTCATGGTTTTTTATTATAAAAAAAAAACTTTCTAGTCATCTTGTCATAACAATGCAAATGCGCATAAAACAAATGCGCATAAAACAAATGCGCATAAAAGAAATGCACCACCGCTGCCCTCCTGTCAGCCCCACCCCTGCTGCAGCAGATTCATTTAGCAATGAGAATTCGCGGGTCAAAGTTCATTCAAATGAATCCTGCGTGAAAACACCCAGCGAATTTTCCGCCTGTCCTCGGTGAGCGTCTACAATCGGACTGAATGAAAGGGAAATATTTTCTTTGTGTGACAGTGTGACCGCACCTGTAGGAGTCACTCTTGGGGGATGTAATGAATTGATGTTTCATTTGCCATTTGCACAAGTAAAGGTACATTGGAATGCTTCATTTCACACACAGCGTCTTGCTCTGCTGAGACATACTCACACATATTTAGTTGAGAAAGCATGGGGTCTGAGTGCAGGGGTACAACCCAGGAGTATTTTAGGGGGGCTTAAGGGCCCTCGCTCAAGGCCCAATGGCGGTGTGACTATTCTGCCGGAGCTTGATTCAGCAACCTTCTGATCACAGATACAGGGGACCTCGCTCAAGGGCCCAATGGCGATGTGACTATTCTGCTGAGGCCCGACCCAGCAACCTTCTGATCACAGATACAGAGGCTTATCCTGCTGAGCCCCAGGCTGTGCCTGAATAAGTCCAAAAATGGTTCCAGAGCACATCAGACAAGCAAAGCATGGATCAACTGGCACCCTGTTCACACTAATTGAAATAGCACTGTACTGTAATAGACCTGATTTGTCCAGGACAGTCACACGAAGGACCAAACACAGCTGGCATTAAGCCAAGCGGCTCTGGCCTTGAGTTACAGCCCCTGACGGTGACGTCCAGCGAGACGAGTGGCAGCGACAATGCAGAGGTCCTGCTAACTATTAATTGCGTCAAAGGGTGCGAGGGGGGGGCTTGGCTCAGATCTGGGTGGGGGTGCCTCTCTGGGCTGTCACTCCTGAGGGTTGTGGGCAGCTTTCAAACACCATCACCCCCTGCCCCCCCAACCACTGCCTCTGTTATGACTAGCTCTCATTAGCCCACAAGCTACTCAAGTGGCATGTTAATTATGCCAACTGCTAATTGGACTGGTGCTGGATGCCCAGATTAGAGTTGATAACTGGTTCTAGTGGCATTTTGGGCTTGACCCATTACATACAACTAAAAATACCCTGATGCTTATTCCTTATTCCAAATCTAGGCAGAGACCGAAGCTTGGATAACTAGGGTCAAACAGCCGAACCCAAAATCCTACCGTCATCCATAAGGATAGACTTCAGTTCCTTAAACGCAGTGCTATTGGCTGGCCTGTGTATTTGGTTCTGATTGGTCAGTTCAGGCCCCAGTGCTGCTTTAGGTGACCTGGTGGGTGCATTTTTGGTTCAGTCTATTAGTAGGAAAACCTTTGATCTATTACAAGAACCTCACAAATGACAAAATCCCTCACCAGCTGTCTGGGTTGTGTTTTTCTCCATTTTTCCATCAGAAAAGATCTGAAGGCTGTTTGTTTCCATTTTCGTGCAGGTTGGCAAACCGTCAACGTCAACAAACCTCTGGGGTCAAACGCTGCGAAAGCCGACAGCAACCGGAGTCCTCACTGAGTCAGACGCGTCGCAAGAGCGTGTGCAGCTTTCAGAAACCCCACCCCCTAGAGCCAGAGACAGCTGTCTATCGAGGGGGGGGTGGGGGTTATTTGGCTGACTCTCTGCACCCAGGCACACTCCAGCCGGACAGTCTGTCAGTGTGATTTCCCAGCATGCACTAGTACGATGAGTCACAGTTAGGCAGGCTTAGCTTAATAAGCCAGATTTTAAAAAGTTGCTATTAAAATTCTTTTGTGCTTAATTTTTTTTGTATAAAAATACAATCAGGGACATCAGTTTTTTATCCACATTTATCCCGACAACAGAACAGACTTGGCTGCCATTTCACAGAAGGTGAAATCATTCATTTATGTATTTTCATTCACACATTAAAGCCTGTCATTAAACATCGGTAGTGTGACTTCATTCTCTGCTGTCAGCCCTTCAAAGAGGTATAGCTTTATTGTTAGGGACTGGACCTAACATCCATTCATGGGTCACCCTACACTGCATCGGGCTCTGTGAGGGCTGGGTTGACGGTCCTTCAATATGTAGTCCCCTTGTCTGCTCAGAATATCTGGTGGGGCAGACTAATGCATTCTGTCTCCTAACGGTCCATGATACCATGCTTTAGGCTGTTCAAAGACTCCTCTTGTGTTGTGTTTTCTGCAGCAGGTAGCGGGTGGGTTTAAAACCTCGAGGAGCACCTGCTGATGTACCTCTGAGCATGAAATCAAACCCAAACCGCTCCAGCAAAAACGTCCATGCGATCGATAAAACTGCCCGCTTTCTTTGAGTAAAGGTGTCAGCCAAGCCGCTGAATGTAACAGTAATGTAAAAGTAATGTAAATGTAACATAAAACTACGCGTGCAATGTCAAGGGGCAGCAGTTCGCGCCAGCAACAGGCATGCAGACCCGAGGAATCTGCAAGGAAAGGGGCAGGACTCCCAAGGCAGTTGGCGCTGAGAAAGCCCTTCTGCGGAGCCGACAGCAGATCTGAAAAGTAAATGGCGTTTATCTGCACTGCCTGTAGCGTCGCTCCAGCTGTAGCAGAGAGGTAGCATATGGCCTAAGCTATGGGAACACCGAGCCTCTTGCCCCTCCTAACCTGGGATATTATTTTTTATCAGGTCGTTATCTTAGCAGTTTTGTTCACTGCGGTGAAAAGCTGCACAGACTCTATGACCATGAACAGAGGAGCATGCCCTGTAGACCAGGAGAGACCTCCTTGAATGGAGAACTTTGGCCTATAGACCAACAGGGGTCAACGTGAAGGGAAGCGCATGGGAAATAAGCCAGCAGAGACCTCTAGGAAGGAAGGAGCATGACCTGTAGACCAGGAGAGACCTCCTTGAATGGAGAACTTTGGCCTATAGACCAACAGGGGTCAACGTGAAGGGAAGCGCATGGGAAATAAGCCAGCAGAGACCTCCAGGAAGGAAGGAGCATGACCTGTAGACCAGGAGAGACCTCCATGAATGGAGAACTTTGGCCTATAGATGAAGACAGACCAACGTGGTGGGAAGAGCATGGAAATAAGCCAGCAGAGACCTCCATGAAGGGAGGAGCATGGGCTGTAGACCAGAAGAGACCGCTGTGAATGGAGAACTTTGGCCTATAAATGAACAGGGACCAAGGTGGAGGGAAGAGCATGGGCAATAGGCCAGCAGAGACCTCCATAAAGGGAGGAGCATCGGCTGTAAACCAGAAGGGACCTCCATGAAGGGAGGATTTTGGCCTAAAGACCAGTAGAGAACAGTGTCGCTAGACAAGCTGTTCAAAGACACATGCCTGGTTGCATGAAAGCCACTTCACTGTCAAAGGCTATTGGCTAGAATCCTGTCAGTTACATTCCATTCCATGTTCATTGGATTAGGCAGACCTTTCAAAAGGCCAATGGCCCTCAACAGCAAGGTCACAACGTCTACCATATAGTGCACAAGTCTGACTGCAGCCAGCCTGCACAAGGGAAGCCCAAGCACACAAGTGCATGCTGGGAAAATATACCAACCCAAAACCTATTTCAAAGCGGCCTTCAGTCGCTGGTTTTCCTTGTGATCCCAAGAAAGATCTATAAAAATGGAAATGAGCACGATAATGCCACAGGGGTGAGTAACTGCATCCCCTGCAGCTAATGGTGGCTTCTGCTCTCCTAGGAAACTGTATGAGAGACAGGGTCCATCCTGACCCCCCATACACAAGCAGCGGGAATAACAAAAGCAGCCTCATGAGCGTCATCCAGGGGTCTGTACACACCCCAGACTATCTGAAATATATATGGGGGGGACCGTGATGTTATTGCAAAGTACCAGAGGTTTCAGTGGCGTTGCAGAGCCTGAGAGGTCAGGGGGCAGAACCCCCCCCCCCAGCACCCATTTCTTGGGAGCATCTCTAAAGGAGCTGTTTACGCCTTGTCATCCATGAGTCCTCCCCTACTGTACCCTGTCCAGCTGGCCTCCTGTCAACACCCCCACCCCCTAAAGTGAGAACCTTTCATCATTTCTTTCATCATCTTGCCAGCCGCCCCACCCCCCCCCCCCCCCCCCCGCCCTCCCAGGCACAGTTTCACATTTCTGTCAACACCTGCAGGTGGACGAACCGGGCATGACGAGATTTCTCGCAGGGGAGTCATTTAGGATGTAAAACAGAGACAAAAAGATACATTGTACCAATAAGACCCTCCTCCCCTCCCCCCCCCCCCCCCGAAGCAAAATAAGTTATCAGCTATCTGCCTACACAGTGCCAGTGCAGGGAATAAAGCTTTGAGGCCATAGTGGACGAGTTTTATCCAATGGGAGCCGACATTATAACAAGCCAACTGGAAACCAGTGGTTGAGAACATCCTAACTCACCATGGATTTCAAGGCTTTTGGTTAAACAGTCAACAAAACAACAAAATGAGACTCAAAATATGTGTCTACGGATCTCGTCCCCTTAAAGGGAACCTTATATGTAAAATGCATAATCACATTTTGCCAGAGGGAGGGGCAGATATGAAACCTGCTCCCAAAATTCAGCTCCTTTTCATGGAAAATACTCGGTTTCCATTCGATTTGTTCTTTTTAATAACAAACATTAACATTCATGACGCAACAACAATAACAGGGAACGGTGACCTTGGATTCGCCCCTCCCCCGCCTTCAATGAATATTAATAGCTATCAAGATAGAAGCGGCTTCGGTAATGAGATCGATATTTCCCATTTAGCTCGGGGACAGAGCACACACAGAGATGGGGTCGCCGTGGCGACACGCCGTCACTCCCAGTTGTCAACGCTGATTTATTTCCCGCGAGCTGTTCAATTTCACATTTCGTCCCCGTCATATCCCCGGCCCGTGATCGCACCACGCTGACCCTGGTAGGGCTTTTGGGGGGGGGGGGGGCTTGGGGTGTGCAGGGAGGGGGATATTGATAAAACAATTATCTGCTCGCCGTTCATTTGATTTTCCATTTCAATTACGGATCACGGAGCCAAAGCAAAAAGATTGTGGCATTGATTTTTTTTTTGCACTGCACCTACAGCGCGTACGCAGGACGCTGCGCCGCGTGACGGAGGCTGGATTTGGCGGGTTTCTCCTTGGCTCCCGCTGCTAAAAGCTTTGGGTTTTACAGCCGGTCCTTAAATCGAACATGAGTGCAATGCTGCAACCAGCTGATGGGGTTTTCAGGGGTAACAAGATGCGGCCTATAAAGCCATAGGGATGGTTGGGTGAGAGCGTATGCTATGTTTGTTTTTTTTTGGGAGGAGGGGGACACTCTAAGCCTAGGGAGTGAGATTAAAAAAAAGGCGATTGTCTCAAACAGACGTATTAAAGGAATGGAATTCGTTACAGGGAGTGTCAGAAAACCCTCGTAGGCTTCGAAAACGGAAACAATGCAGGTCGTGCAGTGTGCCGAGTTTCAGTTGGGTAGATGGGCTGTTTATATGTGTTCCCTTGGCAACCCTCAGGAGTTAACAGGAAGCGGGTCATTTCCACCCAAGACGCACAGGGCCTGACCAGAATCCAGGCACGTAGTTTCCCTGGGCTGTTTGCCACTCTTTGACTGGCCAGCCCGGGAAGGGTGCTGTTTCTCCCCCCTGAAGCAACTGGCAAGCAAAGAAGCTAGACAGATATCGCTATCAGAGAGCCCAAATGTAGAGGAGAAGCCGATAACCTGCCACATTCTCCTGGAACCTCTCACACCTCCGTAATTAACCAGAGTCCCTTTTTACACACAGGTGCGTGTTTGTTATCAGATCATACTAACAATTAAACAAGCAAAAAAAAAAGCAATCTCAGCTGCATCAAACGTAGCAGTAACTACAGTGACCGGATAAAGGCTGAAACTGGAAAAAGAAACATGGGAGCTGTAACTGCAGTGACCGGATAAAGGCTGAAACTGGAAAAATAAACATGGGAGCTGTAACTGCAGTGACCGGATAAAGGCTGAAACTGGAAAAATAAACATGGGAGCTGTAACTCCAGTGACCGGATAAAGGCTGAAACTGGAAAAATAAACATGGGAGCTGTAACTGCAGTGACCAGATAAAGGCTGAAACTGGAAAAATAAACATGGGAGCTGTAACTCCAGTGACCGGATAAAGGCTGAAACTGGAAAAATAAACATGGGAGCTGTAACTCTAGTGACCGGATAAAGGCTGAAACTGGAAAAATAAACATGGGAGCTGTAACTGCAAGCATAATTACAGAAAAGCCTCCTAACTTTCCATAAAATGTAAGTCTCACCGACATGCACCCTCCAGAATTAAGAATTATCCTCAAGGCCAGTTTTAAACATTATATGGGAATGAGACTCACCGCTTTTTCAAGTTTATTTAGATATGAGGACATTGATTCACTTTGCCAGTTAAATCCAGCAAAAATGGAACAAGCGTGAACATGATACGTTATCAAAATAGCGAGAGAGGTGATGTTTCATTGCCTGTTCCAGTCACGTTCTCAAACATAGAGATAAACAGAAGTCATATAAAATGAGTTCCTGTGGTACCTTGCTTCAGAAAACAGTAATAACTAGACTGTGATATAGTGAGACTTTTGAGAAGATACATCTTAGGTGGCTTGAGAATAAGGAAAGGGGTCAGGGAATGGGGGGGGGGGTGCTGATGGCAGGCTCGTCCCTGGCTGATGGAACATTCCAGTTCTGTGCACGGCCTGTTTGGAGGGCAGAGGTCAGTGGGAACTGTGTCACTTGCAACCCCCCTTCTCCCCCCCAAGAGAGAATCTGATGGATCCCCCTGCAGTCAGACAGTCTGCATTTACCCTAAATTCCTTAGGTGCACATCCAAACAGCACGAGATGTGAGCCAAGGCAATTATGCCATGTTGGAACAACTGCGGCTGTTAAGCACAGTAATCGTGAAAAATTGTAGTGATCTGGAAACCCAAGCCGCGGAAGAAATCAAAGGACTCGAGAGTCGCCCTGGAAACCTACCACCCAAGGCAACGCGTTTCGGATCAGCGCGCCGAGAGACTCGGGGGAAATTCTCCAGTTTGACCCCTTCAGAAAGTTCACCATCGGGTCAAAGGTCGGCACTCCTAGTTTAGTGTTCAGAGGCTGAGGAGGTGGTGCGTGAAGGGCCCCCACGCGGCTGTTTTCGGATGTAAAGGGGGTTTAAATCACTAACGAAAGCACAGCCCTTGACAATAAGCTGTTTTCATGCCTGCAGCGGAGGACTGAACATAAGCAAAAAGGCGAATCGAAACGTCGGAAGCATGTCGCAGGATGCGGCGTTTATAATGATTTTCCAGGCTCCCACGTAAATACGAGAAGTAGGCTACGGTCAGGGATCTCTTCTCACTGGCAGATTTGGAAATACCCATAATCCCCTGCTCAGTGAAAAAAAACATACAGTACAGGCAGCAACGAATAAGCTGGAGGCTGTGGCGGCTAATGCTAACGGTTAGGTGTCCCCGGCTGGGTGTGGTGCACGGCGGCTGCTTGCCTTCCTCTTTTTAACACATTTTTCCAAAGCCCGACTTGCACTCTACTCGCACCTCGTCTCTCCATACTACATTAACCCTTGGCAATTGCCTCCCAAATGACCCCATTAAGCTGTAATTGCCTCTGCAGGCCCTGCTCCCTTTCTGCCCCCCCCCCCCCCCCCCCCCCCCCCAACCGTCAGCGTTTCCCTGTTCTGCACCGCGTCTGAAAGCTCCCGACCCCAGGGGCCTGTTCATAACAGCAGGGCCGTCATGTCGACTGACGGGACCGGGCTCACTTGCCTCCTAAGATCGACCCGGATCGACGGACACAGCGTCCGCCAACGGCCCAGATACTGTTACCCGGCCATGTACGTCCGGCGAGACGCGCGGGGGGGGATTTCTGCCAGAGAAAGCAGCCCCTAAATCACTCCTGGGATGATTTTTCAAGCCTCCGAAGATTGTGCCAAAGATGGAACCCAGAGCCGCCGACGATAAATAAACAGAATGAAAGGTTAAACCAACAAGACAACAGAAAACAAACCGAATGAGCGTCCGCTGGGTTCTGGCCCTGCAGCTGGGGCTCCGGCACGGGCTGAAACCGGCGGCTCACCGAGCCAAAACACGACAGCACCTGATGCTCTGCAGGACCCCCGTGATTAATATTTAGGTCCAGCCAGGGGCCCCATTTGGTCACCCCTGTGTCACGGTTCTCCGCCTCCACTGCATCCTGCGCCTGTGAACACTGCCAAGGATAACAGTGCTGGCTAAATTAATAAAATGTGCCGTGCGGTGAAAATCGACAATTAACGACTTAACGACCACTCGGAATCGCATTGGGGTTCCTCCGAGGAACGGCGGTGCGAATCCGGGACACGGACCCACCAAAGCCTGATTTATGCCACAGCTGCTGAGATAACCTGTAGAAAATGTAAACGGCATTAACGGCCTATTAAATGATAAAATTAAATAAAATTAAATAAAATTAAATAAAACAAAGAAGGCCAGTTTCAAAATGCTCATGGTCTGGATTCTGATGTGTAACAGATTGTTGCAGCTCCTTGACTCCCTGTAGCATCCTGTGGTATCACAGCCGGGGGGGCGAGTGAAGGTGGGTCTCCCGCTTGACATCCCGTCTTGCAGCAAAGGAAGGGGGGTGGGGTTGACGGCTGAGGTCGGGGATCCACCACTATCCAGCACACACACACACACCCCCCCCCCCCCCCCCCACCTGCCAAACGCACATCAAGCCTGATCCACTTGCCTCCGTGGGTAACCTGCGATCACACGCGTGTGCGTCTGGGCAGCAGGAGTGGGGGGATGGGGGGGGGGGGGGCATGCTGACAATGATGCATTGCGACTGGTTTCAGGTGTCAGGGAGGGAGCGGGAACAGCGGCATGTCTGGGATTCCGCGCTCAGTCGCTGGTGGAGCCTCCAGACGGGTCTCAAAAACAGGACCTTCCCTGCTGCCCCCCCCCTCCCCCACCGCATTCGTTCCATTGCTGCTTCATTAAACTCAACCTCCTGCCCGCCTCCCACTTCTAATAATAAACTGCGGCCCCGAGTCCTCGCTCCTTTTACCCCCCTTCCCCCCACTCTGTCACCCCCCCCATTTTAACCCACTCGCCCTCCCACGTTGCCCCCTCCACCTCCTCCTCCCATCCTCTCCTCCCCATCGCCATCACCCCCCCACCCTGCCCTCGCCGCTCCCTATCCATTCCCACCTGTTTCTTTTTCCGCATCCCTACTCTGGTTCCTACTCCGCTGCCCCCACAGCTGCCGGGTCTGGATGGACCTCCAAACCCCCCCCCCCCCCCCCCCCCCCATCATGGCTCAGACCACACAGGCCAGTCACGCTCTCATCTGCCCATTTCACAAACGGCAAACATAATCACTTGCAATCCATCCATCCACTTTCCAAAACCGCTTGTCCTACGCGGGGTCCTGGGAGGCTATGGACGCAAGGCATGGAAATAACCCAGGATGGGGTGCCATCCCATTACACACTTACACACCATTCAGTGGCACATACAGACACAGCTACAGGCAATTTGGCAACTCCCGATTAGCTTCAGCATGGTTTTGGATCGTGCGAACCACTGCATCACTGTGCCGCCCTGTATTTTCAGTCCTTTATATTTATTCATAATTGTACTGGAAAAAAATACAAGTTCCAGGACAGCCCAAGATGGTCTGCCCTTTTAAAACACTGCACACAAGGAATGGAAGTCAGTTGGAGGAAGCTTTCCATTAACTGTACCTGAGGACTGCGGACAAAAATAGGCAGAGAAGGTCACCATGGAGACCACCCGCCTTCAGCCAATCACAGAGACCCAGCTACCTAACAAACAAACATATGCGATTCAACCTACCACTGTCTAAAAATAGCCAATTAGAAAATTCCTCTTATTTAATTAAAGGCTAATTCAGTAGCCGAAGAAACTAAATTCTAATGTTTTCCGTGAGGCTTTGTGCAACTGTCATCGTTTTTAATTAATTCTTAATTAAGGCAGATTACACCACAGCTCTCGCCCATCTCTCTTGATATTCTAACGCAATCAATTCAACACCATTTACATGTAATTAATTAAAAGCTTTTTCCTCTCATCCTCAGAAGCATAACAAGGCTCCATTTCTCATTAAGCATCCACAAAGGAGGGGAGAATCACAGGGCGGCGGCGAGCGGATGGCTCTTCTCCAGAACTCAGACCCCAGCACCGGCCTCAGAAAATCCCTCATAAGTCAAGTGAAAAACTGAGTCACATTCCATCATGCAGGTGCAGGCTAGGAGGGGAGAAAGATGACAAAATAAAAGACCCCCCCCCCAAACAAGCTGTTCTTTCAATGTGGTTGGGGCAGTGTACACGCGGGGGCAAACACCACTGGGGGGGGGGGGGGGGTTTCATCGTCGCTAGTGAAGAAGGGATCACTTCCCTTGCACGTCAGGCATGGGGCTTGGGGTGAGATCTCGCAAGGCGTATCAATAAGCCCAATGCAGGACAAGCTCCAAACCCAAGACACTTTGCATGACATGACCATGCCTAATGGGTTGATCGGCACTGACTGTGTGCAAGGTCTGACTCCAGCTTAATGTTCCAGTAGGTACTGTAGTGATTAAGGTCATGGGCATCATGAGGTTGTTGGTTTCAAACCCCCAAACAAGCCTGCAGCATCTGTAGTTTTTGGAAGGGTACTTGCCAAATTATATCCAGCTGTATGAATGAGTAAAATCTGAAAGACTGCCTTATGATGGACTACCATCCCATCTCGGGTATGTTCTGCTTCATGTACTAACGAGGATAAGCTCTATGCTCATTTAGAGGTATATGTCTGAGATGATGACACTAATCACAGGCAGAACTGTTTTAAAATAGCAAGAACTAATAACAATAAATAAGTAGATGTTAAAGAATTTCAGATTGAAAGGCACATCAGAGCATAATGAAATATATAAATATATAACAAAAATAACCACTAAAGGATAAGTGACATGGCTGAGTTTTCCTTGCTCTCATAAATCAGGGATATTTTTTACTTAAGGCAACAGGGGAAAGGTAATTATCAAGAACCAAACTAAATAATGACAGTGCCCAGAAATCAGGGATGGTCTAACCACCGAAATATTTCCACCTCTCCCAAAGCTGGCAGCACTAACTTAACATTGATCTGTGTGCATGGCTTCTGCATGTGCTAACTTAACATTGATGTGTCTGCATGGCTTCTGCATGTGCTAACTTAATGTTGATGTGTGTGCATGGCTTCTGCATGTGCTAACTTAACATTGACCTGTGTGCATGGCTTCTGCATGTGCTAGCTTAACATTGATCTGTGTGCATGGCTTCTGCATGTGCTAACTTAATGTTGATGTGTGTGCATGGCTTCTGCATGTGCTAACTTAACATTGATCTGTGTGCATGGCTTCTGTATGTGCTAGCTTAACATTGATCTGTGTGCATGCCTTCTGCATGTGCTAACTTAACATTGATGTGTGTGCATGGCTTCTGCATGTGCTAACTTAACATTGATCTGTGTGCATGCCTTCTGCATGTGCTAACTTAACATTGATGTGTGTGCATGGCTTCTGCATGTGCTAACTTAACATTGATGTGTGTGCATGGCTTCTGCATGTGCTAACTTAACATTGATCTGTTTGCATGGCTTCTGCTTGTGCTAACTTAACATTGATCTGTGTGCATGGCTTCTGCATGTGCTAACTTAACATTGATGTGTCTGCATGGCTTCTGCTTGTGCTAACTTAACATTGATCTGTGTGCATGGCTTCTGCATGTGGAAACTTAACATTGATCTGTGTGCATGGCTTCTGCATGTGTTAACTTAACATTGATGTGTCTGCATGGCTTCTGCATGTGGAAACTTAACATTGATCTGTCTGCATGGCTTCTGCATGTGCTAACTTAACATTGATCTGTGTGCATGCCTTCTGCATGTGCTAACTTAACGTTGATGTGTGTGCATGGCTTATGCATGTGCTATCTTAACATTGATGTGTCTGCATGGCTTCTGCATGTTGCATGTGCTAACTTAACATTGATGTGTCTGCATGGCTTCTGCTTGTGCTAACTTAATACCGACAGTCTGTATGGCATTTACTCGTGCAAATTTAACGTTGACGGTGTGTGCGGCTTCTGTTTGATATAAATTAACAATGATGGTGTGTATACGGCTTCTGCATCTGCCAACTTAACACTGACAGCATGTTTATGGTTTCTGCTCAGCCCTGAGTTTTACCGTGCAGTAAATGTTTCAGATTCCGAACACAGTACAGGACCACGCTTTACAACAACAGAATGATCTGTGTTGTCTTGCGTCACACATGACACAAGCCTGGACACTAATGGCCAAACCCCATTGCCTGCTTTGTTTTCATGCTCGGTTTCCTTGTGTGGAAGCTTGTGTTTGGCTTTCACCCCTCCCCCATTTACTGCTTAGGGACCACTACATAGCACCAGGGAGGAGCCCCTTTACCAGTTGGCGAGTCGCCTGCCTGCACACCGCTGTCTTACTGAGCTGTTACTGTTGTCGCTGTATCTACCTGTTCCTGACATGCTGGAACGGCCACAACAGGCACCGACAATCATACACGATTTACGATCGCTTAGATCACGTATGGGGGCCGTTCCGAAGCTTAACCGTGCAGAAACTGCACCTCTCGTCGCTGTTTGCGAGCAGCAGGTTTTCAGCTGCTGCCACACAATCTGCTCCTTGGTGCAGCTGTGTTCATTAACACTCACATTAGGTTTTTAAACTTAACTAAAGACTTATTTTTAGGCTTAAAAAGTATTCATCTTAGGATGGCGCCCCACCTTGGGTTGCTCCCTGCCTTATGCCCATAGGCTCTCAGGGTAAGCCCCCCCCCCCCCCCCCCCCCCCCGACCCCCCCGACCCCCCGACCCTGAATAGGATAAGCAGTTCCAGAAAATGGATGGATGGATTATTTATTTATGTATTAAATGTTGTGCAGCACCTTGGTCAATGAAGGTTGTTTTTAATGTGCCTTATAAATAGTTTGCTTGCTCACTTAATAAACCCAGCGCACAAATATATAAAAGACGCTATAATTTAAAGGCTTTCTTGTTGTCGTACATGTGCCATTAATGGTTCTTTATTCTACATCAAGTCCAGACTCCCTGTCAGAAATCCACTGTTTTAGCTAATTTTTCACACTCCTAAGTTTTCCCTTGTCCCCTTTTCTGGGGGTGGGGGTGCCGCAGACTCTGAATTCATTTAACGCCACCACCCCCCCACATCTGCTACTTTCTCAGACACGCTCGCCGTGACACATCCTCCTCAGTGGCCCGGGTGTCCGTGAGGGCTGGGGGGGGGGAGCAGGCGTGAGGGGACCCCCCGTGCAGCGATGTTGGGTTGCCATTACAGCCACCCGAGAGCACATGCACGCAGAGCTGGATCTCAAAAGCAAACAGCCTCATTAGCATTAAATGAATAATCCATTTCTGGCGCCCTTGGGTTCCAGCGGGAAGCGGGGGGCCCGGTCACACTGGCGGGCGTTTACATCAGCTTTCCTGAGTCCGGGTCGTCGTCCTCCAGGCCGCTCACCAGGGCCGCGTACGAAAATCCCGTGGCTTGTTATGAATTAAATATCAGAGACCTTAACGCAACAGCCAATGAGAATTACTTGCCTTATTAAAGCAGCAGAAGACCCTGATTAAAATTTCACTGCGTTGCAGTCTCTCTCTCCACCCCAGTCCTGCTTTAATTCATCACTGCGGCGTAAGGAGAAGCTAGAGCGGCAGCCGCGGAGCCACGCAGCGTCTCAGAGGCTACAGTTTACACCTGAACAGCCTGCTGAGGGATAATAGGGTCCTCCAGTGTCAACGGAGGATGGGTGAAGCACCACCATCAGGAGATGCAACACAACGAAGCAGATCACTGCTCTCTGGACGTCGCTCACCAGACGCCCATGGGATCTCAGACCATGATTTATCCACACCAACCTCTCTCTGAAGACGGTACACAAAGGATCTTTTCAAATAGCACAACAGCAAGGCCCATCCACAAACAGGCAATGTTTTAGCCGCATCTGTTGGATCCTCAGCCACAGGGCCACCAAATGTGACCAAAGGTATCTGTAACATCTTAGGGTCACATTATGCCTAATATCCCTCAGCCAGCTGCTCATCAGGCTCAATCACACCCGTATTCTCGGTTTATGATATAATTACGCTTCCAATGAAGCGTTTTAATTGCATACTTTTATTTCCTGATTTTACCGCTCATTTTAAAAACTAATGCTCTGTTTTACTGTGCATCTTGTTTACAAATTACTCTTCCAACAAACTGCTTCTCGCTGGTTGTTTTCAAGAACAGAAGGGAGAGAAGTGACTGGATAGGAAATGCACCAGCGTACATGCACCATCGCAAAATCGTGAGGTGTTTAGCATGCATCAGAGCGATGCTGGATCTAACAGCCCCCCCCCCCCCCCCCCCCAGGCAGAAAGACTCACCTCCGATACTGGGAGCTAAATGATATGAGTCTATAAATAGCAGCATCATTACCGTGCTTTCTGCCTCACTCTCTTTCTCTCCGCAATCCCACCATCTGACCCTCTTTGTAGTAACATGTGTGGAGGCCACCTCTAGCTCCACAGTGCCGCTGTTGCTGTTGTCACAGGACGCCGATCAGGCTTTCTGGATGTTTCTATGGGGTGTTCTTCTTGTTTCGAAAGCAATTTGATGGGTGTTTCAGCGCTAAAGATGATTGATGATTACCGGCAAAGCTTGATCCAGTGTTCTCTACCACGTAACTAAAACTAGGACAGTGGGTGGTTTAGCAGAAAAGGGATTAAACCTAAACCCAAAAGGTTGACTAGTTTAAGCCTGCCAGAAGGGATATTGCTGTTGTACCTTTGAAGGAGAATGCCGCATGCATTTTTATATCACTTATTTGCCTGGTTAAAAGGCTTATACATTTTACATAAAGAACTACATAGCATAATTATTATGTTAAGATTAATATTAATACAACCCCGGCAGAGTCAGCTACCAGGCAAAGCTAAACAGCTTTTTGGTTCATTCAAGAGTTATCTGTGGAAATCAAATTTCTAATAGTGTTTGAATTTTACATGCGCCTGCTCACAACTCATTCAGGGAAATGAGATCAAAATGTTGAACTCAGATGCTTCTTTGTAAACTTTCAGGTATATGACTTGGGTCCCAATCACTAAATAATATTAAGTGTATATTATGTATAAGCTCATCCATCCATCCATCCATTTTCCACCACTGATTAGGATTAGAATTTAGTGATTAATTGTCATGTCGACACACCACAGCATACAGCGCACAACAATGAAATGTGTCCTCTGCATTTAATACATATGTGACATCGTGACATAGCAGGGGGGGGGCAGCTAATTCAGCATCCAGGGTTCAGGGCCAGGATGAGGGGGCAGCAGTCTAAGCAGGGATGCCCAGACCTCCCTCTCACCAACCACCTCCTCCAGCTCCTCCGGGGGGATACCAAGGCATTCCCAAGCCAGCCGAGGAATACAACCTCTCCAGCATGTCCTGGGATTACCCTGGGGACTCCTCCCGGTTGGACATGCCAAAACACCTCCCCAGGGAGGCATCTTAGATAGATGTGCGAACCACCTCAGCTGGCTCCTTTTGATGTGGAGGAGCAGTGGCTCCTGCTTTGAGCCCTTCCTGAACGTCTGAGCTCCTCACCCCCTCTCTAAGGCTGAGCCCAGACACCCTAAGGAGGAAACTCATTTCTGCCACACTGGAATTGAATGTCTTTACACTGTAACTTTAATTTAAAATAAAGTTGTCCTCCGAAGAGGGGGGGGGGGGGGGGGATATGGTGGGCAGAAAAAAATAAAAATAAAAAAATTGCCATTTGTTCCTGCAATCTCATTCTTTCAGTCATGCTCAAACCTCATGATCACAGGCGAGGGTAAGAATGTAGATTAACCGAAAAATCGAAAACTTTGCCTTCTGCATTCGTGAACAAGACCCTGAGATAGTTGAAGTCCTCAAATTGAGGCAGCGACTCATTCCTCACCAGGAGGCATGTAACCCTTTTCCGCTTGAGAACCATGGCCTAAGACTGTAGTATTATGATCCTCATACTGGCTGCTTCGCACTCAGCCGCAAACCGCCCCAGTGCATGCTGCAGGCCGCAGCTCCACGATGCCAAAAGCACCACAACATCTGCAAGAAACAAAGAGCCAATCCTGAGGCCACCGAACCGGGGGGTCCAACACCCATCGGGAACGAGTCTGACTTTCTGCTGGCAATGCTAACCAAGCTCTCGTTTGTACAGGGATCTGATGGCCCACAACAACTGACCCCGTACCCCTTACTCCCGAGGCACCCCTCGCAGGACCCCCCCGAAGGACACAATTGTTTGCCCTCTCCAAATCCACAAAACACATGTAGACCGGTTGAACAAACTCCCATGAACCCTCCAGAATCCTTATGAGGGTACATTTCATGTCCGGGACGGAATCTGTAATTCAAATACAACCCCAAGAAGAATACCATGACGGACCATGTCACCCCCGCCCAGATTGGAGAGGCTGGGGCCACGCCCCTGGAGCCAGGCCGGGGTGGGGGGGGGGATTGTAAGCGAGCATCTGTTTGCTGAGATTTTACCCATGCGGCTCGGCCGGGCGTAGCCTGAAAGGAGAACATGGGTCTGCCCACCTGTGGGCTCACCGAATGCAGGGGATGCCATGGGGGTCAGGTGACAGTCAAAAGCCGGGGGGCTCGGAGGACTAATCATCAGCTACCAAATCTGGTTATAACCAGCTACTAGTTAAATGGCTCACCGGGCATTTGTGTCGTTTGGTGCTGCTTGCGTAAGTCAAAACTTACGTACATATAATTTACATAAATTATAGATTCTTAAACACCTTTTCCTCACCTGTATTCTTGATCCATGTTGGACCATTTCAGTGGCATCGACGTCCTAAAATCACACACACACCCACACACACACACTACAATCACAATAAAAATAAGGAAGACGATAAATAAACGTGGCGAATGTTTACGGTGGACAAGAAGTGGAGGAAGAAACACATGTGGAAACATGAATGGCGGGGACCTTCCGGAACAAACGGCCAGCTCTAATCCGTCTCTATTTGCCCAGGGTGGGAGGGATTAAAGAATGGCCACGAGCATATGTTTTGGCAGGGTGGGATGTAACAGTGTTGGAATAATTCCATTATCCATCACAACAGGTGAGAATGTGTCTGAGGGCACATCGGAGATGCTGGGAAAGTTCAATTGCCTTGCTAATGTCATCTTTTGCTCCATAAAATATGTGTCATAAATATGGCGGAGGGCGTGGGTGCGTGAAGCTTTTATGCCCTGTGACAATGTTATTGATGGCAATGCTTCATAAGTGGCACTTATTTCATATACACGTGTCAGGGGAAAAAATGCTAACTATTAAAATGGCCGGGGGGTGGGCGGAACGTTTACTTTTTAAAATGAAAATTTAATGTTTCAGCGCCGAGCAGAATCCAGTTAAGCGCGGGGAGCTGGCGGCTAACGAGTCAGAGAGGGAGACGGCCCACACGGGGTCATAGTAGCCCAAGAGGAGGGGGGCTTGACACCGTGGCAACTGACGCCGTGGCGACTGACACCGTGGCGACTGACGCCATGGCGACCAACACCATAGAGATAAGTAAATGCGCTATTATTATCTAAGGTGGGGGCTGGGAACAACAGGTGGCCAGGCAAGGTGATAACTCCCTGACCTTTGACCTCAGCAAACCTGAGCCCAAGCCTGATTTATAAGAGAAGCGATTTTTAAAAAATAAAGCAGAATCTGGATCAAATCTGATATGAATTCTCAGGAGAGCCCAGACTCTGGCCGGCCTTCCACCCCATTCAGTCGTGTCAATGGCAGCTAATTAACATCACAAAAGACACTGTAGCACTGCAGACACCAGCAACGCGGAAACTTGAGAACAAATCTTTATCAGTGTTTTGGAGGGAAACAGCGGTGCTCATCGTTACGGAGATGAGTGTGATGAAACCTTTCTGTTTGTTTGGATTTCATTCAGTAACCAGGCAGGGCTGGACTTAATGGCGGGGGGGGGGGGGGGGGGGGGGGGGTTACAGTTATCCCATTAAAATGGTGAGGGAGACAGTGATTGCGGGACACAGGGAGGTGGGACTTTACTTTGGGGGCACTGTCCTGGCTGGCCAGGCCCGCCTCCTCTGTTATTGTTATTATTATTATCCATCCATCCACCCATTTTCTCTACCCCCTATGCAGGCTTGCGGGGATCCACCAGAGCCTGTCCCAGGAGCTGCAGGCACAACGCAGGGAATAACTCAGGGAGGGCCTCCAAGCCACTGCAGGGCATGCACAAACACACACACACACACACACACGGACACACGGACACACACACACACCATCCATGCACTCATTCAGTGATGTTCCTGACTGATGCTTTAATGAAACGTGACACACAGCTTTATTTTGGGGGATCAACTGTGGTCACGTTTTGCCCTCAAAGGTCCAACAGCATTGCCCTCCTGGTAGCCTCGATCTGGAGCCTCTCGACCGGAGCCCAGCACCGACAGCAATCTGCCACATGTCGGCCCCTCGTCTGCAGGCCCAGCTACCTGTTCCGACGTGTCCTTCACCCACCAAGGCCTCACTCCGCCTCACGGTCCGGACCGTTAAAGTACAAATGAGGAGATAATAAACCAAAGTTCTACAGGCGGAATGAAGTCCCCCCCAGCTGCAAGCTGACGGTCTGCTGTGAGCAGAAACATCTTGGAGTAAACGGGTCCGGCCGAGGGAGACAGCAATTAAATGAAATATGAGCTCATAGGCAAGTAAGAGCTGAGCAGGAATGTGGGGAAGGGGGTGGGGGTTTTGGGTGGGGGGGGGGGTTACATTTGCCAAATGAGATTAGCAAATAAAAGACAATGTCACTGGCTCCTTCAAAGTCGATGTCGTTTGTGGAATCTCTCCTGCAAGGGCCTCTTCCATTATTAATATTACCTCCATTGCCTTGATGGTTCCCTCTGCTTAGTTAATACTTTCCCCTCAAACTAATTGCAGCCCGACCCACATGTACCCTCATCTTCTGTATAAAGCTGGACCGCAGGTTAACCAGCCTTCTGCACCCCACAGCAGCAAGGTCCATCCTGAGCCCGAGGGCCTGAAATCCACGCCGCAGGGTGGGAGGGATTAGGCTTTTGGCTTGTAGCTCAGATGTCCACGCCCCCCCCCCCCCCCCACACACACACACACACACACACACACACACACACACACACACACACACCCCTCCCTTGGCAAACTATCTGCCGATAAACGTAAACTACACGCAGCGTTGCTAGGTCGGCTGTAGGCACTGTCAGGCCACAGCCCCTCCCACTCAGGCTGGCCCGAAGGTAACGCGTCAGCTGTCCCGTGGTCCCGGTTCTGATCGGAAGTGATCTTTTATCGCCAGGAGACCTATGCTCAGTGCCAGTCACTGATGAACAGGAAACCCGTTTGGCAGGAATCCAGACACACACACACGCATACAAGCACACACACACACACACACATATATACACTAGGTACTCCTTCCCACATAGAGCATTCACAATCGATCCTTCCTGCATCTGAAGTCCTCGGTTCCTGCTGGTCCTTTACAGCCCTACCACCCCCCACCCCCCAAACAAAACATTCTGCACAAATTTCTCCATCTAAATACATCCAAGTCCCCATACCCTGACGCGATGGTTCCCCTTTAACCCACATGTTTGCTTTTATTATCTGTGATGAATTTTCAATGTTTTGGTCCCTCTGTCAGTAGAATATTTGACTCCATTTATTCACTTCCTGCACATAGATAAACAAAAATGCAAGAATTATACCAAACAATAACTTTTTTTGTATTTATCCTCAACAAAAACATTGCATTTTATGAGTTAAGTAACTCCTTAATTTGCACTGTCTGGAGCTGTCACTTCTAAACGCACATACATTTGAATATATGAATTGTATGTTGCTTAAGATAATAGTGTCTGCTAAACAAATGTAACATCAAAACAAATGCTACTATTAATAACAGTTATTACAATTCTGGTGCTGAAGGTTATTAGTGTCACTGGCATGTTGCTGATTGGCTGACTATGTCACATGATTACCCAGTCACATTGAGCCAGTTCTTCTTGAATGCGTCCCACAAAGGGCCTTAATCATCTCCGGCCTAGCTGCGCGCTAATTCGTGGTAACTGCCTACCAGCAGGAGTTTCGTCAGCTGGACAAACCGTGAGTGAATTCCAGCGTGGCAGGAGGGGGTGCGGCGCAGATGGCATGGGGTGGGGGGGGGCGAGGGTGTTAGTGGCGACCCTTTAAACACAGCGATTAGCACGTGGTCTAGGGTTCCCTGTCGATCAATAGTGAGGCAAAGATTGGAGGCAGGAGCTGAGGTGACAGGACAGATACCCACCCACCCCATTTCAAGGAGGGGGGGTTCTACGGCCTTCCGGAGCATGCTGGGATGTGAAATTCCTCCTCATTCCGTGGATTAAAGCTTCCCTTTATGGAGCGGGGGCGGGGGGGGGAGGTCCAGCTGATTAAGCTGGAGCAGAAACTGACAGGTGGGTCTATGCCATTCATCCATGCGCCACCCCCCCCCCCCAGCTACTGCTGACGGGATCGAGAAAAGGAGCGAGGGGGCACGGTACTTGGCCCCCCAATCAGAAGGTGAGCGCTGGTCAGCGTCAAGGCAGGGTATGCTTTAAACAATGCGACACCATGGGCCGACGACGGATTTACCGTGTTTACCACGGCTGTACAGCCGACGACAAAGACGGGGAAAAGTCTGCATGACATATAACACACTCTACTGCTCCCGCTAGTGCTGCCCCCAACTTTCGGTGAGACAGCGGCTTGAAGAAAAAAGGCCGAGTTTGGAAAAGAGTAACTTATTTGACATGTCAAAAAAAAAAATAGAAGAAAAGTCTAGGCGAAATTCTAGAAGCTTCCCCGTCCGACCTCCAGATCGGGTTGCGTAAACACAAAGCGAGACAAGGGAGAACAAGGAGCGTCTTCCGAAACAAACAAAAAAACACTCAAATTACAGACAACGAAATGACTGCATGCTGCTACTTAATCTCATTTCTTGCATAATGCCCCCGTCATTAGCATATCAAAGTGAATTAATGCTTCGGAGGCATTAGCGGTGGGACGAGGAAGAACTGCAGCCCTTCAGCTTCTACCTAAACCGCAGTTAGGAGATTTCCAGGACATCCACGCAAACGGGGGGGGCATTTTAAAAGGCTGTTCACTTGACTTAGCGGTACAGGAGTGTGTGTGTGTGTGTGTGTGTGTGTGTGTGTGTGTGTGTGTGTGTGTGTGTGTGTGTGTGTGTGTGTGTGTGTTGGTTAGCATTAATTCAAAGCTTTACTTCCACATTTCTCAGTATAAGCAGCCCTACCCAACACGCGCGTCAGGAGGCTACACCCTCAGCTCAAGGACACAGCCCTTGAGAACTGAAATTTCTCCATTCCAGCTGCTTCCAGCCAATGTCCATCATAACAGCCATGTATAATAATTATTATTATTATTATTATCTTGTACTTTTATCCAATGCAACATGCAATAGAGAGAAAGGCTACGATTTCTATGTGTTCTCGGGACACACATTTTAAGTGCCTCACTGTCTAGCTGCACTTTTACTGGTAGATGAACAGAGGTACATTCTTTTCTCTGGTATTTGACCTTTCGCCGGAAGCCGCTGGTCCTCGTGCAGGCTGTGGTGATAGCTAAGCGGTGTATCTGGGGCGTGGAGAATGTGTTCCGGTCCAGGGCTGGACATATTCAGCTGCGATGTAGTTTAATGGGAAAAGAGATGAGTTTGGAGTGGGTAGGGTGGGGGTGGGGGTGGGGGGGGCGTGACCTGCCCCGCTGATAATGCCACAGGGACTCTCGAGTGGAGAGCTGTGTGCTGCATGGACAGAGGCTGGCAGTGACAGCGGCACTCTTTCCCGGCGGGTGCTAAGTTTCTCTCTCTGTTCCCTAATTCTGAGCACCCCCCCCCCCCCCCCCACGACCTTTTTTAATTAGCCAGCAGTATGACCCAGCAGTTACTGGATGCTGTTAATAGCTCCCCCGCACCCCCCACCTGTAATAACACTCCTTATTTTTTTTGCCCCTTTTATTTTCTTCGACCGTCTTTCTTTCCCTCCGTCACAGATACACACCCCCACAATACAAACATGTGCACGCGCACACTCCATAAAGACCCCCGCATACAAGCAGGCCGTCGCTTACGTGTGGAAACGCGAGCACCAATACGAATGGCTAGGATTCAAATTAAATGTTACGTTTTAAGATATTCGTACCGTACATACAATAACAGACATGTATCCCCAAGGGCTGTCCGTTCCATGTCATACTAACATCAATAAAAAATGAAACCAAAACTTTACTGCTGAGTATATTTTTCTTAATTTCCTACGCATTTTATCGTTTATATTTTACAGTTTATTAATCGCTTTTGTTTTCGGACAAGTCAGATGGAAATTATCAAAATACTAAGGTCTGGAAAGATAAAACCGCGCAGAAAGCCATTCCAGAGGAAGCAGATAACATCTTTTTTCTCTCTTTCCCCAGGAGATTAATGTTAGATTAGATGTTACAGTTTATCCTCTCTATCTGTTCGGTTCGTATAACTGTGATATATACAGCCAGCAAACGAGTCACCTAAGTTAAATATGCACGCGTCTGCACAAAAATGTACGAGTATTCACATTTAGAAGTACCAACTCTGTTAATCTGCATGATTTACTTTTAAATTAAGAAACGATAAAAATAGAAAGTCCTTCTACTTTGTAAATGTTAAGCGTGTTGACAAACGCGCGCACACGCGTGCACACACACACGCACACGCGGCGCGCACAAAGAGCTCTGCTATATAAGCCGGGTGTTTTATCAACAAAAACCAGGCTTATCACCATCCATACGGGACATAACCCTGTCCTTCTGGAGGACTGCTGTACAAATAGTGTTCCCACAGAGACACAATTTGCTAAACAAACCCAGAGAATGCGCGCTATTTACCATGAATACCACTTAAAAAATAAAACAAACACACATTTCACACTAGACATTGCTGATGGCAACATGGTTTTAAAAAAATCTATAAAAAGGACACATAAACTTTTTGACCATTGTTTTATACCATTTCAAAATTATTGTGTTTAAACTTTAAAAAAGAAATACCCTTTAAAAATTAGGATTACAGGAGACTAAAACAATATATCGAGCAAACAAGCTCATTAAAATAATTTGTATAGAATATATGCTCTTTATGAACATTCAAATAAAGCTTTAATAAAACTTTTAATGAAAAAATAATATCTTTTAATTACGGATAAAACTCTATACGTGTGAAGGTAAGCACCACAGGTGGTCTAGTGATTCAGAATAGCAATCTATAGTTAAAAATCTCAGCGTGAGCACTTTTAAACACTTATTAAGCGCTTTGTTAACACTCTCCACTCACAGTATTTCTCTATATATGGAGGTGTTTTTTTCTCTAGATAAATGTGCTTCCACATGCTTTTTAAAACTGCTTCAATAAAATAACCGAATGCGTACAGTGCAGTCAGGGAAAATGTAACTGAGATTTATATCAGTTAATTTAAGGAATCTCGTGATTCATTTTTCCAGAAAATTTGTTTCTCCAGAAAATGTATGTAAGGGTATTATATATCGCACTTATACATTTAACTGTATATATGTAGGCCTATCATTTTCATCCAGATGTTAAAATACACAGCACTTATCGGAGGAATAATCCATAAACAAAAAAATCATAAATAAAAATTGTATTAAGACAAAGCTACAGTTATTATATATATTTATATATGCTACCAGCGACACTTGAACTGATATTGTGATATACATATAAACATCCACATAGCCCAAATCAAGACCGTACAGTGTCTATATACTGTCTGCCTGCAGAGATAAGGAAGGCAATGTGAAACTCGTCATCAAGATAAGGGAAAATTCTATTACTTGTCAGGAAAACGATTCACACTGTGGACAACAATGTACGACTCCACCAGCACAGCGACCACCACTAAAGCGAGATTCTCTCTCTCTCTATCTGCTCATTCTTTTGCCCCCCCCCCCCCCCCCCTCAGCCTTCGGCCTAGCGTCTGGCGGCTTATAGTCGTTGCTACGGGCTGTCGCCCCGCGGCTAAAGCGTTTAGACACCATTTTCCCACCTCCTCTCCAAAGCTCGCCCCCACCCCCGCCGTTCCTATCAGACATAAAGAAACATCACGCACCACCGGACCTCCAGCAGCCTAGAAGTTCATTACGTTTTTATAATCTTCTCCGAGTCTATATCTAGTGTCACGCAGCTTGTAAACCTGCAATACTACCATGGACACCGCTGCAGAGAGAAAACGCGCAGACGTACTGCCATGTAACTGCCGTTACTTTGTTTTCATCCGCAGCAACATACCGTTGTGTCCGTTTACACAGCCGGGTAATTGCTCGCGTCCTCTCAGGTGAAGCGGCTAACTCAGGTCCCTTCTGGGACTTGAACTAGCAACCTTCAAAGTTCAAGTCCATGGCTTTAATCGTCCATGATCCGATGTGCTCGGAATAACATACGCTTCCAAAAAGAAAACATGAAAACGCGGAGCAGACCTGAATAAATGAGCCGCACTAGCCGTGCTGCAACATTGACAGCCTGTTAACCGCCTGTACCGTACTCCTTTAAAATTATAGAGGATATAAAAAAATAAATGATAAAAGTCATAATAATACTTATTTGAGAAGTAAAACTACGAGTTTAAATTTGAGTTTAGTTTCTAAAACCCTAATACATATATATGATATTTAATAAGTCTACTTATAGTACGCTATATATATATATATATATATATATATATATATATATATATATATATATATATATATATATATATATATATATTAATTACGCTAGTAATATATTATTTACGATGTAGCCGATAGATAAACGATATTCATATGAACATTCCAAAAAATAATTAGGATCAAGCAAGCTTGGGGTTTATAAGTCTGCTGACACCAGAGTTTACACTGCCTGTGTGGAATCCGTTAAATCATTTATAGCTAAATCCTGATTAGCGCACAATTTAAAAACAAATTACAAAGACAGTAAAAAAAAACATCCAATATGGGTTACTGAGAACAATCCTAGTAAAACTGTAATAACCATAAAACGGTGGAAGTGTGTTTTTCAGCTTAAAACGGGCTTTGTCGCTTGTTAACTTCGGGTTTATTGGAATTATATACTTTTACGGTTATGATCTGAACGGACTCGCATCCCCAGTACGTGGTCTTGCAAATGGAAATAAGATTAATATTTTAATGTGATATCAGTCCGTTTGTAGAAGAAATGCGTGTGTTTATTTAAATTACAATCTACATTTTAGTAATTCTGGATATTTCGGATAATTTCATTTCTACCATGAAATAAAATAAAGTTTCAAAAAGTAGTCCAAGAACGTAAAGCCGCAAACTTCTTCTGGTTTGTTGTGCGTGATACAGGTTGCTGGCCAGTCACCGTCTTTGCGGTGATGCCGACAGTGCCAGTTTTGCAAGGCCGCGTTAAACATGCGGGTTTGCATGCGGGTTAAACTACCGTGGTAAAGTATCCCGAAATCCAGAAAAATATCCATGCAACTTGTACAGAAATGATGCCCTACTTTGTTGCTGCAGTGTTGCAATGATTAGACTGCAGCAATTATAGATATATTATAGATAGATTTGCAAATATTTCCACAGCGCTTAACAGAAAAATGCTTCGACTCTTTTTATAAAGTAATGGTTGCTTCCTTCTCTGTACTTAAGGTCTATTCATTCCCCCGTAGCAAAGAGGCGTTCATAAATCACACCGTAAACTTTGTGTCTGAGATTTAAAAGGTTCAAACTGCACTTCGGCTCTCATGGCTCTGAGTTAAATCTAAAACGCCGCGGTGCTTTTTAATCGCTTTAATAATGCAGAATCTTCATACACGTCGATGGCGCAATTTCTGTTGGTATTTCAATGCTCAACTTTCATGTCTGATGCTGAATACGTCTATCAAACAGAAGTATGTTTACTCTAAACTTTAGTATAGGCTTACTCTATACATATTAACAAGCCTACTACGCAATGTTTAAAACTTACAAAAATACTCAGATAAAATAAATGTTTTATGAGTTGACGTGGATGCGACGATTACAAGTATAGTTCTAGTAGGCAATATTTCAAATTGTGAACAGCAGCATTTTGGCCTAATTACCTTTTCCCATGCAGATATTAACCCGTGTCTCATTTTCGCATTACAAGCGATTAGTTAAATTTAGAAATAAATTGAACTGCACTAGAAGTCTTAGACAATGTTTCAGTCCCGATTTTTTTTTGTTTATTTTTTATCAGGGCAACTGACGCTTTGCTCACGATAAACCGGTTAATACTACGCTAAATGGCGTCGTCTTTGCGCATTTCTGAAATAACGCGCATAATAAAATGCATGTCACCTCCGTTTCCTGCTCGTGTCACCGGCTGTTTATGAAATTAGCTGTCAGGGTGGAGGGAATCTGAATTTCAGCACCCCCCCCTTCTCTTGGCAGGCATCATGGTCTAGGTGCCTTTGGGAAGCTGACCACCACATCTACCTCCACTGAACCAGGGGGTCATCACCATGGCGAATTCTGACAGACGTTTTAATCAAAAACGCATTTTTTTTTACCAAGGACAGAGTATTAAAAATGTATCCTACGTAGTTTTTTCCCCAATCAACACATTTTGCCACGGACATAGACAGGTCTTGCCACGGGCACGTTTGTCCGTGTACGGACAGGTTGACGATTCCAGGTTTGAACAGATCAAAGACTGAGGTTTGAAATGTAAGAAAAAACACTGGAAAATTTTTGTAAGGACAACAACTAAAATATAACAATGATGGCGCTGTGCATTTGCTTTTTGACCGGGCAGAGTGAAGACTTCTAATACCAACTATCCATCTCCACAATTTTTTTACCGTAAAAAAGAAAAAAACTTAAAACTCTTACCTGTTTTCTCTTTTATCTCACAGAGCACACTGAAGAGTGCCGGTTTCATTCTGTGGCAGTTCAGTCCATGTTTCCTGTTTCAGTTTAAAACAAAACCAATAATATACAGATAAAGATATACAGCTACAACTACAAATGAGTTTTAATACAATGGATTCTTCATTTAACTGCTGTGTTAAATGTATCTTCGCATCGGTCTAGGCGAAGCATTACTAAAAAGACAATTGCCAACTACATGTGAAATTAATTGTTCTAGCTAACTTTAATAGCAGTTTAACTAATATGAACCTGCAGATTTTAGTTGACAGAAGCAACTCTACATGTACTCTCGTTCAGAAGAAAGCACGATTTTTCAAAGTGGCCGTTTGAACTTACTGACTGAGAAATAACCCACATTAACAAATTTCCCAACAGATTAGCAATCGATATGCTACTCAAATTAGATAAATATGGGATATAAGCCTGATTTATTAAGTGAATCATTGAATGATCCATCTGGGACAGCAGTGGTGATTTTACGACGTTGATGACATCACGGTAAAAAAATTTCGACATTTCAAAATTACACCAGTTGAACTTTTGGTCGAACCCAAGTCAAAAGGGCAGGTAAAGCCTGAGTCGACATTACGTGGTCACGATTATATACGCCACAGCTTGTGCTATGAACTCATTTATTTTATACTTCTTTACTTTTGGGGGGGAAAAATCAAACAATCACCGGTGTGCATTCATTCCAAGGCGTCTGTTTTTGTGAGCTACAATAAAACGCCAATATATCAGTGCAGCAAGCGCAAACCAACACAATAAGCCACTGCTTTATGCAATAACCAATGCTTATGTGGAATAATGCATAAAAAGCACCAACTTTGCTTGCGCCTCGTCCAGACTTTGGTCAGTTATGGTCATGATTTGATGCAGAATGTCCCCGATGTCTTGCTTTCTGCCGTCTCCGTCCATGCCATCGTGTCCGAGCGGAGGTGGCAGCTGCATGCCGCCCTGCACCGCGTGTCCCGCCAGGCTGACACCGCCGAGAGCCTGCATCATCCGCGTCTGATCGTCCATAGTCTGCCGCAACACAATCAATGCGTTCTCCTCGAGCCACGGAAAAGACCTTGTATATGTTCAATCACATGCAAACGTAATTCCTTTATGAAGGCAAGAAAAACCGAATGGGAAATATTTAGATCATGTAAAAAAAATAAGAAAAATACCGATGCATTTATTGACCGTAACTAACGGCAACGAGAAAAACGCGTGTGGAAGCAATTACTTTTTCTTGGGAAAAAATCTCCTCGACAAACATATAAATTCACACCTTACATCTGTGGCCGTAAGTGTCCTGTATATATAGCCTATATTCTGCTATAAATGCATAATTTCAGTATTAAACTGGTAGCTTCTGCTCTTTTGATCCCGTTAGAATCGTCTTATTTGGTGTCTTGTATTAGTTCTTTACCTCCTCGCAGTTTTAATATCTGTATTTTATTAATTCCGTCCTCTTGACTAAATTGTCTTGCGAACTTGTACAAATCATCTCCATTTATATAATTCGGATCCAACACTTTTGAAGACAACTGGCGTAAAAAATGGCAAATTTAAAATAAAAAATAAATTAAAGCATACAACAATCGTAACCAGCAGTGGTGTTTTCGATCGAATTCAAAATATCGAAATTCACCAAAAAATTTAAAAAACAGAATGCATGTGAATGATTGACAATCATCGGCGATGCTGGAAAAAATGAAAATACGGAAATGTTTTTAAAAAGTTCTTCGGGTTAAAAAACTGTAAAAATGCGTCTGCCAAAATCGATTAAACGCTGTAAAAATGCGCAAAAGGCGTATGGCCGTTGACATTTATGAGACGAATCATCAACCCGCGTGTGCTTTAAGTTATGTGACGGCAGTGGTACTGAGCAATTGACAATCTGCCAATAACACTCAGTCGGCGCAGACGTCTCAGAATAGGGTAAGGGGAAAAGGAGTAACCCACAAAATCGAAATCAAGGGTCCGCCCAACAGAGGGGGCGTTGAGTCCTCCGTACTGTCTTTTCCAGGAACAGAACCAACTCTAATACAGATTAAATTGTTCTTAATAACAAACTGCACGATCAGTATCTTAACAAACACCTGTCCCTCCTCTTTTACTTCGCTTGAGATCAGTGCAAAAATACCTTCACATTAAACTCCTTGAAAACATGTTCCAGTTAAGCAAAGGAAGTCAAAATCGAGTCCGCAGACTTGAAACCCCGACTATTGTTACGCTTTTCGTTTGGGAAAACGAATCGCCCGAGCTGCCCGCTTCAAAAGCCAGTGGCAATGTCCTCCACCGAGCCTTACCCACAAGGTAGACCCGAAGAAGCCATATTACAGCGTCGGGAGATGAGCGCTGCTGCGCCAATCCACGCTTTGTGGCGCTGAACTGACGGGCAAGCTTTCCTATCGTCGCGATACGTTCGGGTCTTAAACCCACCCTGAGGACCCGCTACCCTCAACGTGGTTGTGCGAATCGTCAGGGAACTTCCCATTGGCTGTTGCCAGGGGTGACATCGACCACACATGCAGGCGGCGCTGCTGTTTTCTCTTTGTCAGTTGCTATGGTAGCAGCGAGGGGCCTCGGAGCACCTTGCGGATGCAGTGATACAGTGTTTACTCTGCTGGCTTCACTCAGCCTTGGGAAATAAACACAAACTTTTTGTTGTGGGTATTTAAACGCGTTTTATTACTTTTCGTAATAATGAGCGTGTTTTTTTCCTAGCTGCACGCCTTCCAGAGAACAGTCAGCGTGCTGTCTTCGTGCTTTATGTCTTTTGAATTTCAAAAGCCAACAATGCTTCGCTGCCAGTACAATGAGAGCCGTTTCATCAGTGGCGGAAAACCTGAAAACTTCTCATAGCGCTCCGAAACTTTTGAGATGGATAGTTTAAACAGTTTGTTACTATAATCCATGTACCCATTCCATGCTTTGAATTCTTAATGCATGCGCTACAATGTTATTCTGCAATACATGTGGCCAGAGTTTTCATCTATACGTGAAACGAAATACTATGTTTATTGTTGTGTTGTAAATATTATCTATTGATACTGTTTGTTGCTGTCTGTTTTCAGATACACTTAACATATTTGTTATTCTGCAAATGTTTGTTATTTCTTAACAACTGGATACTTATACAATATCGTTTTGTCATGCAAATGGAAATAAGCAGTTTATTTTTGGGGAAACTACTTAGAATTTCTCCTGTGTATAAAACATGTTTTGTTTTCCTTGATGCAATAAAAATGATTGAATGAAATACGAATACTGTATATGACAGTCAAATTCCTTACAGGTATAAAGACTGGTCAAATAATTTGTCAAAGGAAAAACGCGCATAACCGGTCTTACTGTAATTATTCAGCGTTAAGAGAAATTGGCAGCTAATTTGCAATCATTTATAATGGAAATAAGGGGGTTTAAATACTAGACTATTTTAATACCTGTATTGTTATTGTTTGAGAGATATATAGGAAAGATAAACATCAAATACATTGTACGCCATTTGCAAATTTTGCATTTCGTGTGCTGCAACACAACTGCATCTAGTAAGCTGGTTCCACGACATTTCTTTTTAAACGGTGTACTTCTCAAAAATACTCAGGCACACTGAGAGACAGTGATCGCGTGGAGCAGTGAACCTGCGGCGCTTCGCTCATTTATTTATACGGGCTGTCAGAAGGACTGGGGTGAAATGAATGAATACGTAAGTAAATCCATCCCTCTATCCATCTGGCTGAAAAAAAATTCCACGACATATCCTCACTCTGGAAGGAATAATGTAAATACGGCATTAACTGTAAATGCAATATACAACCAGAAAAAAAGCATTTAGCATGAAGATGCAGATGCACGACTTCAAATGATAATTTTATGTAATGATACATTTTTATTTTTAAAGGAATCAGTTGGCATATATTGCATTTGAAATTTTGACCCATTAATACAGTATATGCACAGTATTATTTTTTTTACAATATCCTGTTGTTTGCAACAACTGCCAAACGTAACCGAGAATCAATCTCCGTAATCTCTTCAAGAAAAGAGGTAGAACTAGTAAAACGGTCTGGGTTAAACAAACATATCTAGATGCACAATCACTTTTGTGGACGTCGTATATGATTTAATATATTTTTTTTAGACAGAGAGTTTTTATTTAACTGTGTGGTTATAAACAAACACAGGGCAGCTGAATTGGTCTGCAGAATGCCTTCCAATCAACATGTTAAGATTTACTGCGGCCAGTGTGTTTAAACTAATAGAAATTTATATTGATTCAGCTGCTTAGGCGATTGATTAAATGGTGCAGCAGGATGTTTGGATTGTGTATTAGTCAGTTTTTATGTTTGCATTTTTTTTTCTGCAGTGACACAAGCGGTAACAATGTAGTCATCCCCCCATCATAAGTCGCGTCATGGAAAGACTGAAGAGCCGAACCCAGGGAAGTTATACTACAAAATCACAGAATTCTAATAACGACAATTTTGTTTGATTTATTGAAATAACTGTTTGATTTTATTTATATATAATCGTGTTCGGAAGTGATACAGTCAAAGAACACCGATTAGTGATAAAAACCATGCATGTGGGCATACCACATGTAAGGCTTTTAGTGCACTGTCAATAAATAATCAAATACAATAAATTATAAGTAGTGAGACAGACATAATGCACAATACATTACTCTCATTCTATATGCAACACTAGCTCTATACACAGTTCATATCCTTGGGGTTTGTAATGTGTAGAAAACAGCCATACGATTTACCTGTGTCTATAGTACTGTTATACACTGTATAAGAATGAATCACACTTATATTTAATTTTCTTAGTCTCTTGTATTTGCCTGTAGAGTTGTCACTCAGGATAATAGAATATAAATATATATACCATTTTTTGCACTAATATGGAGTTGCCGAGTTCCTTTTTTCCCACACTTGACCTTGAGATACCAGTTCACCGCGCGCTCCAAGGCTGAATGAACAGGGGTCTCGCGGCAGCTCCGCACGTGTCACTGGAATACAGAGCTGTCAGGCCACACAGGATACTCGTCAAGGGGAGAGCACGCTGGCCGCCATGGCTCCTCCTCGCTGTGGTTCTGCGGGGTCCTTCGCAGCGTTTCATTTTGCTGCGCTGTCTGTTGAAAAAAAAAAAAAAAACAGAAAACGTCAGGGAAGCTCACGTTTTATTGCAAAAAAATGTATTGTGGTAGCTCAGTCACAAACTATGAAGTAGCATGGTAAAACAGATACATGTGAGACTTGGACAGTAACGTATGAATAATTCTAAAAGACTGAATGAGTCAATACATTTACATATATCCTTATCCTGGTCTGGTTTGATGGGCGGGGGGTCTGTATCGGTGTAGCCTATTCCAAGTGACATGGATCTTAAGGTACAAACTGAAAATCATTGCGGAGCACTTAACATATGATAACCAATTCGAAGCTCCCATAAATATATTGCCAACGTTTAACAGACAAATTTTATTTATCTGTACATTTAGTAATTAAAATATCACCTGACATTTTTCTTACAGTAGCCCGTATAGCCGTTGGTTTGTCCTTAATTTTAACTGAAATTCTGTAAGCCAGGTTTAAAGTTTTACTTGTATTTATTCATGAATCCTTAAGTTGTAACGTAGAAATGTGACGCTAAATTTTCATATTGCTGGTTTATAATCATGTGGCAGAAATGCGTAACGTGTTTTTAAGTAATTCTTTGTACAGTTAATCACAATATCATATGAATTATAAGTTTATTTTAAACAACCCGAGAGTACACAAGGCAACGTATACCAAATAAAAACGGATCATACACTGCTCAGCACCCAACGTAAAAAAACAATAATTACATTGTATTATTCGTCTACTTTAACATAGCGGCGGTTCGCTTAAATCCCACCTTTGACCGTCGTTGTCGGCAGTCAGATTGGTTAATGTTGGCATCCGTCCAAAAATACTCAAATATTACTGGCTTAACGAGATGTCAATCAACTCTATTCGCGTCTCCTATTCGGTGTTCTCCATAACTAACAATGCACTTCCTGTATCAAGTTAGACCAGTGGTAACGGCAGCAGGAAGGCAACGGAGGAAATGCGCTTTCATGGATCTGGCCGTTATTCTGTAACCACTAGTCTGCCGATTCGCAGATATTACTGAGATGTGAGATGAGCTGCCCTGGTCGTGGATGCTCACGCCTGACACAGCCGTCCGTGGACCCCTTTCTCCCTCGGACGTAAGGCATGCGTGGCGGTACGTGGGAGCTGTCGGCTGGCGCTGGCCGGCTTGCCGAGGTTAGCCGGAGCGCCTGTGGCCGCGCGAGGCCCGGTTAAGTGCTTCGCCCGCTTACACCACTTGCCTAGTTAATCGTATTCAGCGGTGAATGTGAGTCTATTCCCGTCGGAAATAATATACACCGGAAGGCAATGTTTTTGGGAAAAAAACACTCATTCGCCAGCCCGCTCGGTGCTGCCTAGGCCGCCTGGGTCGCGGTCGCGCCCGCTCGCCTGTCAACGGACAGACAGCCGCTCTCCTGTCCCGATGCCGCCGTGGTGGACAATTAACAAGTCTCTTAATCATCAGACGAAACGTTTAATTTTCTTCGATTTATAATGGAATATATCTACCCTGCCCTGGGCTAGTCAACCAGCCTTGCATGGTGTCTGTTTGACATGTAAACAGTGCCTGTCACGGTTCAGATGTCAGTACTACCGTTAAGGTAGTAGTTTAATTATATAATAATGTTATATAATGCCATGGTAGATCTACTCATTGCGTCTTATAGGCTGTTGCTGCTATATTTACGATATAGTTACCCTGTTTATGCAAATGTGTGTGTGACTTGCATAACGCTTGTTTTCAAGCCATGAACATAGAAATGCAACCGAAAGCTGGCTTCATGAATGCACCCAATTTTCACATCAGGCGGATCCATTTATAGTAAACATGCACGGAAAAAAATTGCTTGAATGTCTTTTACTAATGTACCGGATTTGCGTGACCCTCGCTCTCATCTTATCACTCTTGGGGTGTTATTATTGTGCTATGTCTAAATAATCTCTTGGCATGTTTACTATTTATTTTATATGATTGCCTTAGTAGAGCATGGATCTTTCAGCATAAAAAGGAGTGGGGATTTCATGGAACAAATAGGCCTATTGGTCAACAGTTTGGTAAACGACTGAATGGCCATTTTTGTGCATTTACAGCTATTTTGACGATCACATTAAGTCAGTAAGTCAATGATTAGTGGAATCTCATGGAGTTGATCATTTTCGCAGGGCTGGTGTTTCACTTTGAATGCTGCGCTATTCAAACACACTATTTCTTAGATTACCATTAACAGAATCTTAGAGAACATTGGCAGATAGTGCTCCATCTTACACATTTTGATCAGTACTGAGAGATGCGATGAACATACTTTAGGTAAGCTGTGTTTACTTAAACATTCATTGGGCTGGCAGTTTAAAAAAATGTTTACTCCTGTTTTTAATGGTTATACAGATTTCCTGAACTCTTTGATAAACTGTTTGTTCTGTGCATATGTGATCAGAGGTTTCTTTGGTCTGCTTTTATGGGATTCATTAATCCACTTATACCATTGGAAATTAGTCCACTCTAAATTTGGAATCCCAAAAATAACACAATCGCGGCTGTGCAAACATACTTCAGGCCAGACATCTTTAACTGCAACCTTTGACCACTGTCTATGATCAAAATTTCAGAAATGATCTTCAGATAGCTGCTTGGGTTTAGTAGGAATTGCTTAACTGACTGTTAACACTGCTTCAGTTTAACAAAAAAGTCTCTTATTGTTGGCAGAGGGAGATGGATTCCTAAAGCCCGTCACTGGTTGTCGTGGTTATTTATGTTTGTTGCTGGACTGAGCTTCAGCAAGGCCAGTACGGCTCTTGCCTTTTCCTGTTGCGTTTGATAAAATCAGGAACTGGAACTCATGAACTGTAAATATTTTCTTCTTGTTTATTGGTCTGTGTTAATTTGGATTGTTGAAGAAAATACAATAATCATATCGCGCTTGGAGGTGTTTTTGGCTGAATTCATATTCTAAGTCCCACTGTTTTTGTTAAGGAGTATAAGTTCTGGATTTTTTCAGACATTTTACCAAAACATTAAGACTCCACACCCCTCTCAGCTATTTGTCAATTTATAATAGTATGGAAAAATTCGGAAGGAATTTTGCTGCCATTTTTTGTATAATCACTCAGTATTGTTGCATTCAAGTGTATTTCTTTGATATATCTAAATTTCAGTATATGTTTAGAGATCTGGCTATTGGAGCCAGTTCTGTTAGACGTGGCTGCCAGAGCGCATTTCAGTGTGTCAGCTTCTAATTGCGATAAGCAGCTATTGTACTGCGACTTAACCTGGCTCTAGAGGGTTTCTGACCTTGTGCCTTTACTGTAAGTGATGACACATCGCATTTACTTGCTTAGTCAACACTATTGTCACAGCCACTTTACCCAGGTCTGCGGCCGGAGTGATTCAGGTTAAGTACCTGGCCAGAGGTTGCTTGAGCAGGCCTCCTTCTGGGATTTGAGGCGGTGACCTTGACTGTACCTTCCGTAATTTTGCTTAGAAGGCTGATGAGGCTTTGTCCTCAGGGATACCTTAAGTGTTTAACAGTCTGTGACTCGGACACAGGAGCTTTCAGGTGCTGATTTAAAGATTCAGGTCACCTGACCACTGAATGGTAGTTATCCTGAGCTGCTTTTATGTCCGGATTTAGTAATCGGCTCCTGGTAGGGAGGTTATATAGTGTGATATGGTAGCTCAACAGATTCTGCTGTATTCTCATATGTCAAAGGCTTCAGCTCAGGCTGAGAGAAATTCTGTTAGCTGTGTGTATCTGCCTGTCTGTCTCTGTCCGTCTGTTCGTAAGTCTTGCAATAGATATTTCATATCGGGTGCCTGTTTTTCTAGAACAGACTTCTTTCCGACCTATACTGAGGAAGCCATAAAGGTGATTGAGAATGGACAGTGTATTTGCATAAGCCTCTTCAGAAATGAAGTCATAACCATGCAATCCTGCAGACAGTCCACAATTTTTGCTCCCTCCCAGACTATCAGGAGCTTCTGAAAACCTGGTACAGGTGTTTCAGGAGCAGGAAGGGAGCAAAAATGTATGCGCTCTCGGGGGTGGTCGTGTGGGTTGAGGAACACTGTCTTAGTGGGATTGGTTTATATTTCACTTTGGAGTTGGGGTCTTCCTGTGCTGCGGTAGCTGAGGGCAGGTCTCTGCAGGATCCCTGCTTTCCATCATCTTCCTGTCTACAGTGTGTTTGTGTTTTTTCCTCTCTGCTCCCAAAAAACCTGGAACCGTAACTGGAACATGTCTCTGGTCAAGTCCAGCTATAAAAAGCGGGCACTCTGGAGCTTTCCCTGGGGATCGGTCCCCTTTTCCCAGGGTAAAGAGGCACCTGACGTGACACGAAATCCCTCAGCAGAAACGGAGAGTCTGCTCCAGCAGTTCCCCTCCCCACGTCGGCGCTAATAAAATGAAGTCTTTGAAGGCAGAGCGCGCTGTCAGGCGCGCTGGTGCGTCACGCCAATGCGAAGCGACAGTGCTTTGTCATCTGTTTAAATTGATGTTGTATTGCCACGGCGACAGCTGAAAAAACCCGAGAGCGCCATGAAATGCGGCGACCTCGTTGTCATATTTCATTTACGCATCCCCCTGCAAAGCGGTAATTACCTAATTAGTCTGTTAATTAGCAGATTAGCATTTCCCTACATTTATGTAATGGCTCGCGCTGGAGTGCGATGGGAGCGGTTTATGGTTTAAGTAAAGAAAATGGGGGTGAGTTCTTTTTTTATAGCCTGGCTGTGCAAATGCCTATCATTGTATTTTTTTTGTAATTAACATAAATATATATGCATATGGGTTTTGAATCTGTGAAAGGATTTCTTAAGTAAATAGAAACGTTTAAGGTTTTTACGGAAGGTCTGTTTTACGGTGCCACCCATTGGTGTGAAGACTAAGCCAGCTAGTGTTGGGGCTTAAGTCATGCGGTTGTGTCTAAATCAAGCACCTCTGATCTTTCCTGATTTTTTTGACTTAAAGAATAAATCACCGAAGCCTGTCCCCTTTTTCTGCGCTTAGGTGAAAGCCATAGCTCAGCTGTGTGCTAACCATGTTAAGTACCTGTGGGGTGACATTTCTGCTGCTATTGTGATGGGTGATTGTCATTTCTGATTGGAAGTTTATTTACTTTTTTTGTAGCATTTTTCAGCCTGTGGTGTGCTTGGGGAAGGCCCCAAGACATGCTGGTTCTTCTGGTGATTTAGTTGTATTTGCATCATTATTCAAAGAGAAGGTGATTGCTGTGTTTCTCAGTAAAGGCTCTGGTCAGACTTGGAAGTCATTTGTCTGTTGGGTGTTTCTCATCCCTCGTTTGAGCACCATTTGATGTACGGTAGATGTGTTCATCAGGAACACACGACCCCACAATGAGGCTCACAGCCGAGTGAAAGCGTTCAGCTTGCAGTTAAGACGTTACCTCGGCAGCACTGCAATTTGAGGTCTTCTGTTGCTGAAGCATGAGAAATTGCGAGTGGCTGTTAGTCTGATGGAACACAGCCTGGTCAGCGGGCATGAAAACGCTCTTCATTCCTTTCTTCCTGACAGGTTGGCACACATGGTACAACTTGGAAAGGAGAAAATAATCTCGCACAGAAGAAAGAGAGGACGCCGTCGCAGAGGAAATTCTGATTTTTCACACTAAATCATAGCCTCTGTATTGAGACAGAGTGTGAGAGAGAGAGCATGGCTTTTCTGGACAATCCCGCCATCATCCTGGCACACATCAGGCAGTCTCACGTGACCAGCGACGACACCGGAATGTGCGAGATGGTCCTGATTGACCATGACGTGGACCTGGAGAGGTGCCTGTCGTTGGTTGGCCCAGGTGGAGGTGGGCAGTCGGATCCCGGGCCACAGAGTGACTCGGGCTCAGAGAGCGGCTCCTGCGACCTCTCCCAGTCCGTCGACATAACCTCCAGCTGGGACTTCGGCATCCGTCGACGGTCCAACACAGGTGTGTACCGTTACGCGGGATTCTGGACAGCCTGCATTGCGGGTCTGTGCTGAGGTACATTAAACAGAGCAGTAAAGTCATTTACTAAATGCAGTTTACGGAGGTCTTACTAACTGGTGTGATAAGTGTCCAGATGGGTTTAAGGTTTACAGTTTCAAGCAAGCCCTGTATCCATGCATAGTAACATTGTACATTCTGTACGCAACTAGGAAATTACAAGAGTACAGAGTAGGGCCTTTGGTTTAGTTTAAATTGTTGTGTTTGCATCTTTTTGGATCGTGCTGCTTAAGTTTGCATGTCTCACATACAGTGTCTCTGCTTCTGTCATAACATGTTGTCATAACATGTGCTTGTATGAATCATGAATTAATCACCTACATAAATACTTCTGCTGCAGATAATTTGCCCTTCAAAGCTCAGTGTACCAACAGCAAGACTAATTTGATTGTAGAATTATTATTATTATTTTTTAATCATCTTGTTTTAGTTTGGTGTACTTTTGAAGGCTTGGTAATGAATTGGAACAAAACTGTAGAGGTGCTGTTTGTGAAAGGAGATGAAGGGCAAGTGATTTTTGGGGGTCACTAATGCTTCCTCTTGCCTTGTGATTCTCCTTTCGGGTTTGATTGCGGTGTTGATGGATGTGATTAAGATCAGGGAGGGGGGAACTCTTCGATTGGAAATGAAGCTAGGAGATGGCGATGGAGCGATCGATCCGTGGCCCCCCCCGTGTGTGATCCGTGTCAAACCCGTGTCCACTCACTCGCGACCTCCTTGTTCACGAATGTGGCCCAAGGGCTAGGGTCTGGAAAATTTGATGGTGCAGCAGTTTAAGAGAATTTCTTAAATGATTGTGTTCATTAGAAAGGAGAGGAATGCAGTGATTTTTTTTTTTGGGGGGGGGGGGTGTGTGCTTGGCCTGCCAGGAAGTGCGTCAACCAACCTCACTGGGACATCACCAGAGTTCCAGGGTGAATTTAAACCCTTCTGGTGGGTCAAGAATAGGTACAGTACCGGGTTTGCATGAGCCACAAGGGAGTCCCGTACCCTCCCCCTGATTATCCTGCCCCCTTGCATGTCTCGCCTCTTGCTCTGCGTCGTCGTCACCCCCCCCCCCCCCCCTCCCCCCAACCGACCCTTGTGGCATATGGAGTTCAGGTTCTCTTTTGGGGTCATGTAGGTGTGACAGTTCCTTTCCACAAAAGCGTTTCTCCTCTCCTGAGAAATTACCTACCAGTGGCTGTCTCTCCAAGGAGCCCAGGCAGACAGGAGAGATCAGGGGCAGCCGGTAAGCACCGAGGGGGGTTGTGGGAATCAGAACTAGGCTGTATCGCTGTGCGCCATGATCCGTGACACAACACCTGTCCCCCTCGACCCACTTGGCCCCAGCCCAGTGGAAATGGCCATTCCGCCCCATGGGCACGGTGCCCTTGCTGGCACCAGGTACAGACTTAAAACCCAACACTTGCTGAAACGACAGCTCTCCCCCTTTCTCACCAGCAGCTGACCCTTAGGGCTGTGCGCAGTCGTCATGTTCGTGCTCGCCGATCGTAACATTTTTTTTTTTTTTGCCGTGGCCTGCCCACGTCTGGGTCCTGTAAGGAGATAACCTTTCGGTCATCCCTGAATCCTGCACTCCCGGGGGAAGGGGAGGTGACCTTCCACACCCCAACTCTGTGTGACCTGGAAGGCAAAAGTGCTTCAAGAGTGCAGGCGGGGAGCAGCGGCACGTTTCCCCTCTGATGTCGCGTATGTTTTTTGTTCTCTTCCGTCTTTCTTCTTTCTAAGCTCAAAGACTCGAAAGACTGAGGAAGGAGCGACAGAATCAGATCAAATGCAAAAACGTTCAGTGGAAGGAAAGGAGCTCTTCGCAGTCAGGTACGTGAGCTTTACTCCGCTGTTTCAAATCGCGGCTTATTCCCCCATTAATCAGCTTACGGTTTCACTTGTTCATGCGTGGTTATATTTAGCGTATTTGCTAAAGAAAATCAGACTAAGGTGTTGCAATGGCAGCCTCTTAATTCTTTTCAAAGTCTGTAGAGGATCTAGTCATTCTTTTTATGTAGAAAACTGTCAGCTGCAAAACAGGATAGGCACAACAAACAGAGAAATCTATAACACAGACGATGGATTCTTTTAAATTGAAAAATTGAAGTGTTTAAAATGCACTAGTTGTTTTCCAATTCACTCGAAGCATGTGAGTTTGCCAAGTCGAAGTGTCCCTGTGTCATCAAAGGAGGAGCTTGTTTCACTTTTACCAATCACACGCTTTATAAGTATGACATCACCGCATGAATTAAAACCAGTGTTTTATGTTAATCGGCAAGGTGCACAGATTTCTAAAGTAGCTGTTTGTGTGTTGTGTATGCCTTTTGTATACAAACATAGGAATTTGCTTACCTGCAAAGGCTGTATGGAACAGTGTAAGGGTATGTCTATTTCTCGATGATGGTAATTAAAAATGATAATATAATAACAATAAATATAATAACACGGTTTGAACTGGTAACCTTGCCATCACAAGCGCATAGGCCTAGCTTGCTGAGCCCCAACTGGATGTGTAGAAGCCTTGAGTTTGCAAATGTGAGGGGAAAAAAACAGACCAGTGTGGTGATGTCATATGATGAAGACTGTGATTGGTTAAAGAAGTGACATGCAAGCCCCTCCCTTGTCGAGCCAGGGATACATCGAGCTCAGCAAAATCAGGATGTCCTTCACTTTAACACTCTAGCCCTCTTTTGTCTGCCCAACTCACCCTAATAGTGTGGTTAGTCAACTAGGGCCAGCTGGTTGTTACTCAGTGACTTATCTGTAAGAAAAAGGCTGGTGATTATTTGCTACAAATGTAGACTGGCACTGTACAGGAGTGCGATGTTTTGTCCTGGAGCACCAACCACTCTCGCTTTGAGCATCACTTGCACATTGACAAGCTGCTGATGCAATCCTGTCCCGCCCACAGCGGAGGACCTGGGCTCGCTGTTTGAGAGGAAGGACTTCAGAGACAGGCCTTGCAGGCTGGGGAAGCAATCCACTCTCTCCCTGCGTCTGGAGCAGTGCCCCCAGCAGCTGAACAACCCCTTCAACGAGTACTCCAAGTTCGACGGGAAGGTGGGCGTCCCCGTCGCCTCTGCATCCAGCATGGTGCTAAAAATAATCACTTCTGCTGCCACTTTTTAAATGAACAGATACTTCTGTCAGAAGTTACTCAGCTCTGTGCCTACATGGAAAAATGCCTGTCAGTACCAAGTTACAGAAAATAATCATTTTGATTTCTGGTGGGTGAGTGAGCACGTTGCATATGGATGCTATACACATATATATAGACATATATTTTTTTTCCATCAATGTAATTGATGGATGGTATGAAAATCTAAAGTGCATTGGCCTATCACAGTAATGGAAGGAGGTGTGATTTGGAATTGCGGGTGTTTACAGTGAAGGTGAGTGCTGACTGAGCGTTTGTGGTCGTGAATTGGACTTAGTGACTTCAGAAAGTACCGGTGGTGATCTGGCGTCAGGCCAGTCGTGATTTGTCGCCATGTGTGATATAAGGACGTGTCTTTCTGTATTGGTGTTTAAATGCACTATTGACCGATGTTCATCACGCATTTTCATTGATCACAAGTAGAGGTGTAAAGACGCCTCATGACCAATCAGCTGTTAAGGTGGCTATTCAACTGCATTGATCTGTGAGGTCAGAGTCGATTTATGGGGGCAAAATCCTCCTTAAGGATAAAGATGCTTCTTATGGGTTGCTTGCTCTCGCATTCATGTGCTGCAGGCAACTCCCCCCCCCCCCCCCCCACAAAATCCGTTTGGCTGCTTTTATGTTTCTTTTTCAGTACAGATCAGTACTTGACCTTTTGATAATTTACACTAACTTGTTCTCCCTGTATAATAATAACAATAAAAATTAATGTTCTGAGATTCTATTAATAGTGTGTAATTATGTTACCGTGGTAATATTTGTGCAATTTTTTTTCAGTGAAGTTAAAGGTTTGAATTTCGATCATCAGAATAATTGATTAATTTACTTTAGATAGAAATGAAAGATGTCACAAGCATTCGAATCATACTCTCAGTTACAGTAATTGAATCGCCTTGCAGCCAGCAATGTACACCCCTTAGTCACATTGAATCGCACATTTAAGATGTTTGGTTCACCTTAAACTATGCCTGTGTTTCTTTGAGAAAGAATCTGACATTTTCAGTCTTGATGCACAGATCCTAAGGTGGATTTAAAGGCGTCAAGGGTGCTTGGGTCTTTAAGATTGTAAAAACGGCGAGTTACGGTTCCGGGAACCAGTGAACTTTAAGCCTGTTTTCTTGTGTTTTTTTCCTCTGTCTCTGAAGAACTTGTGGGGAAAAGAGCAGGCCGTATGACCCGCTGAATAAATGTCACTGCGAATTATGGCGGCCTTTAGGAGAATTCACACTGGAGTGGAAAGGTCAGCATTCTGCCCTAAAGGTGCAGGAACGATTTGGTTTCTTTAGTCATGATGCAAAAGAGTCTGGAGTAACCGGGGAGATCAGAGTACCTTTCACCTGTACTAAAAGTATAAGGTACGCATTTGCCCAAAGGTTCTCTTAGAAAGTACCTCAGTGGAGTCACGGAAAAAGATAGACTGTACCCCCAGTTCTCATTCATCTTGGAATATGGTGTCTCAGATTTTTATCAGCATTTCCCTTTGATGAGGAGTGCTGAGTGAAGATGTGTCGTGAAAATCCACAGGGGCCCATTGATTTAGGTCCAGGATAATGGGGGGCCGGCGTGCCGTCGGGCGGGCGCGTGTTTACGCGAGCGTCGGTCATGTTCCTGACAGCGGTTTAAAAAAAAAAAAAAAAAATCGAATTTGCGGCATTCTTTGACAGATGCAAGAACCAGATCGAATTATAAGTGGATTTGAGATTTCTGTGTGGGCAGGTAGAGGCCAGGGATATGAAATGGTTTTGTGTCGTTCCAGAGTTTTGTTTCATTGTGGTATATTCTGGAAGGACAGTTAATTCCGGTGTTTATCCGGTTTCATCCACAGTGTTTTGTTGGAGTATCCGAGCGGCGTGCACGCTGTTACTGAGTTTGTGTTTGTGCTGCTCTTCCTGTGATTTTTATATGTATTGATTGTTATATTAAGTGTACTTTCCCCTTTCTGCACTTTAATGACCTTTGTAAGATGTCAGAATTAATTTAGTTGCATATGTGTAACAAGTGCATGAAGAAGCTGTACTTGTTTTCGGTGTGAATTTTAGGTGCAGGAATGAGTGGCTTGGCTGAGTACCACGCAGAGCCTGGGTTCAAAAAGGCCTGCCTTTTATACATGCTGCTCTTTTTTGTTTTTGGTAGGCCTCTGAGCCTAATGGCAACGTGATTAGATAAGAGAAGATGTACATTATTGATCATATTGATCAAGGGGAAATGCACAAAAACAAACGTATAGTGCGAAACGAGGTGCTAGGACAGGGGCGGTGTGTGTGAGATTAGGACAGAAGGCACTGTGTTTTCTCTACTTTTAGATGAAATACTTTGCACGGAACTGTCGATCCCATTCGCTCTGATTGCCCCACCCCCCCAGGTACTCTGATGATGACCTGTAATCTGGCTTGTGGGGGGGTGACTGCACATGGACCCCCATGCTTCTCGACTGAAGATGGGGCCACCTTCCAATGAACCCACTGTCAAGCGGAAAATATGATGAATGTGATTTTGACACACAAGTAAATGCAGACACTCCTCTACTTACGAATGAGGTATGAACATTTCAAGTTACGAATGGCCGTTCGGAACGTAAGTCGTTATTTGAGATCATTTTAAGGGTATACGTAAGTACAAAGAAGTAGGATGCTGGGAGTACCAATTCCGCGTAGTACGACTTCTGGCTGCTCCTCCCACTGCGCAGAAAAAAAAGTCGATATTTTGCGGACAGGAAACGGAAGCCCAATGAACACAATTTCGACTTCGTTCGTATGTCTGAAAGCTCGTAAGTAGAGAAACATCTGTAAATACTGTAAATAATAAATACTGTAACTAAATACCAGTAACTGAAAAGTATATGTATGAATAGGAGTTTAAACACAGAAACAAACACTGTATGGAATGTTTATGCTTGTGATCACTACGCTAAGCGGGAGCGTGGCTGTGTGGATCAGGCATCAGGGGAACCTCGCACAGCACATCGCTGACCCGGGATCAGCTGATAACTCAAAGTTTGACTATTCAATGTGCAGCGCCACTGCAACTGCATAGCAAGGAGCATCTTTATTTTGGTCTCTACCCTCCCACCCCCATACTTGGGTACGCTGAAGGGTCGCGGTATTTCTGCTGATGACGTTAGTTTTTTTTTATGTCTATCTCTGTGGCTGCTGCCATTGTCCTGTGACAAACAAAAGCCCCCCAGATGTGGCCATGGTGTGTGTGTGCACGTGCGTGTGTGTCAGTGAGTGTCCGCATCGGTGCGTATCCACATAAGCAGCCTTCACAGCAGATGGAGCCGTCACTGCAGCGCGCCCACATAGCCGCGTTCAGCAGGCAGGCGGCCGGCCTGCAGCTGTTTACCCCCCCCCCCCCACCCCAGCTGCTCCCCGGACCCCTGCCGCCCCCTCCAGCCACACCCCCACACTCCGAGCCGCCGGCCAGGCACATCTGGCCGGCGCTCGCCGTCGGATGCGAGTCCGCGGCAGGCGGTTCGACACGGTTCATGAGCACCGATATGAATTGGGAATAAATGATGAAATGCAGTGCTGGTATCCCACAATCCTCTTGTGTCTACTGGCATAACAGTGCGCATTTGTTTAGGACAGGATTGTAGAGTGACAATTGCGTAGTATTAGCAGCTACAGTTTTCTGTATGTTTACTGAGAACAGTACACCTCGCTCACGATGGTTTGACTTGCGACATTTCAAATTTGCGATGGTACGATCATGATACACATTCAGCAGTCTATTCCCAGGCAAGCAATATGCTGTACAATACTTTCTAGTGATGCCGGACTGTGGCAGCATCCATGCAGCCAGGTTCCCAGTATCTGTGACTATCATGAATGCGAATATCTAATACAGTCTTTAACATGTCGTATTTTTAAAAAAAAAATTTTTGTATTCATGTATTTACTTTCCAGTTACTAATATTTAGCTACAGTTCAGTTATTTACTGTACTTTTGTGACGTATCTAAATTAAAAATAAAAACCAAATTATAATCGACTACGATATCTTATACTAACAATGGGTTCATCAGAATGTAGTCCCATCGTAAGTGGAGGACTGCCTATATATTTAGATGATATAATTTGTTCCAAAGGTACAACAAGCAACTCCCCATTGGGATTTAACTGTATGCCCCTTTACGTTAAGTCTCGTGCTGCCTCCCAGTCAACAGCCCTTACCCCTCTCTGCAGAGGAGGGGCTGAATCGGGCCTGAACCCCACCCTCGTTCCCCTCCCTGGGCCCGCCAAGATGCGTGAGAGGATTATCGGCCGTGCGTAGGAAGCTGGCGAGCTGCCTGCTCAGGTGACACACTTTTCTCAAGGACATTTCCTGGGTCGGCAGAGTCGGCACTGAGCCAGAGTCGCTGAACCCCGCTCGGGGTTGGGGGGAGGAGGGGTGGGTGTTGGTGAGAAGCAGAGTGGGGGGGGGGGGGGTAATTAAATCAAATGTCTCCTCCTAGCAGCTGGAGCCGAATTCCAGCCGACTCCAGCACCTGTGTGTGCGCCTAGGGGTGTCACTGCCATTATAGCACTGCTCAGGAACCTGCCCCCCTCCCCATGTGTCACCGCCGGCCACCAACTCGTGGCTCGCTGAGAGGCTCCCCCCTTCCAGAAGAACACAGCAGTGGAGGGACCAGCGGATTGTTAGTGAATCTATGCCCGGTACCATTAGCGACCCGTTGTAATTATAGAGTTGTTTATTTACCTTATACCCCACAATGGTCTGGCGCCTCATACAGGGTGTCCCTTGCCACATACAGTGTGGCACCCGCCATGGGCCCTGTGATTCCTGGAACAGCCTCTCTGCTCAGTGCTGAATCAGGTGCTCATGCTTGATGGGTAAAAATAAGCTAAATGCGAGTCACCCCACATAGCTTGCTGTTAGCGGGCAGGAGGAGAGGCTCTGTGTCGAATGAGTTCAGCGTGCAGCGTGCAGAGAATGCTGGCGGCTTCTCGCGTGAGCAGCTGCCTCGATTGCTTCTGTCTGTCAGGACGGGCCTGCCTAGATTGCTGTATACACTTAACCCCCCCGAGGCCTGTCCCAGAGAAGACGTCACATGCTTCAGTGTTCCATGATATAAGAAGATGGGAAGGGTGTTGACGCGGGCCTGCAGTGTTGTGTGCCGCTCTGTAGCTTCAGCGGGCTTCGCCGACGCATCCCTCGACCCCTTCCGCGCCCTGCCTGTTATTGCGTGCCACTTTGCGGCCTCATCGCATTCGTGCTCCACAGTGAGCGGACCCACGTCACCCATCACGGCATGCTTGCTGGACCCGTGTGCAAGGTCCCCTTACGTTGTGTGTTGGGCCACTTGTCAGGAGGCAGGGCGTGAGTGTCAGTGGAGGATGGGTCATTAAAAACCAGAGCTTGGTGATCTCTGACTGGGGGCAGGGCAAGTCCACTCTAATGATCTGGGAGGCAGAGCTTTCCCGTGCCCCCACCCTTTCACCAATGAATACCTTTTAGCCACACTTACATTCCTCTGCCTTGAATCACCACACCTGCACCCCACCCCTGCGGATCCCTCGCCCCTCCGCTGCCTCTGACCCGCGGCATTGGAGGGCGTGGCCTCAGTGGCAGCCCGGCTCCCTGTCCAGATGGCGCGTGTATGCAGGTCAAGCCCCAGGGACCAGTGGGCGTCTGAGCCCGCGGGCCGCGTTTGTCCGGGTCGTAGATCCGTTGGCCTTGGCGACGAAGAAACCAGAGGGATGTTTCCGTCCATCTCGGCGAAGCAGGCACAGCAGCTGAGAGCCTTTACTCCCCCCAAAACGTTGATTGCTGTCTCTGGTGTCCTGTGTGTGGAGTCACAAATAATCTGCCCATGCCCTTATTGTGGTTGCCTCATATGGACCGGAACGGACCGCAGGCCTGAGCCACTCGGGCTCTGCTCTGCTCCAGCGAGCTTCATTTCTTAGATCTTGTCAATAGACCTTGAGATTTTAGAGCTGATTTGAGGTGTGCAGTCATGTGACACACGCAGGGGTCCCAGAGCACGCCAAGTCTGGACCGGTGCAGGTAAGCTCAGTAATGTGCCGTTCCTGCCCCACAGTCCGTGACTGCATGTTCTGCCATATTTACTTGAACATCACCCAATGACCCCTCACCCCCTTCTTCAAGTGTTCAGCGGGAATCGATCCAGTCTGTCCGATTCCTCAGTGTTAGAGAAAGAGTTTGAAGTATGTTTGTAATTCCAGCCTGTGTTAATGGCTTCCTGTAACCTCTTCTGTTACATATCACCTAATAATGGAGAGACACGCCCCACCCACCAGCCCCCATCATGGAGTTTTTATGAAGTGCACGCAGCGTGCCGCGCACTCCGAAGAGGACGGGGCTCCGTAATTAATTACGCGGTGTTGCGGGTACTGCCATAGTGTTTTAACGTAATCGATTTTATTCCATAAATATGATTTAATGGAGGGGGGCAGTTAAAAGTGAGTCCAAAGTATGACGAAAAGCTTGTCTGGAATCGGTCTGCGCTCCCCTCTGTGGGGTGGGGTCCCACGTGGGCGGGGCCGGGGAAGACTATTTGGGGGAAACCCCAGACTCTGTGAGACAGATACATGCACTGTGTGGCACAGAATAGCATTTCCTTTAATGTTTTTATTGGTCTTCCAGGACACTGGACTTAATTATAGTTAATCGTAATTGTAGTAATAAACGCTAATAACTCGCTTATCGCTTAGAAAGGAATAACCACTTCTTTGTCTCTGAGAGCTAGGGGAGAGTGGATGAGCTACCTTTGTCCAGGATTTCTCTCTCCATATCCCCTGCTCTTTCTCTGGCATTCTGTCGAGTTGGAGGGGGGGTCACTCTCATTTCCTGTTTCGATACAGTTACTGGAAGCCAGTTTCCCCAGTCTTGGTACGTTTTTTTTTTTCCCCCATCATATTGGTTAGTTTGGTTGTTTGGTTATTCTGACTGTCAGGGAAAGCCATTGATAATGTCATAGAGGCGGGGCAGAGGTCCTCCTGCTGGGGGGGGGTGCCGCGCAGGCCGCGCAGGGTTCATAACGGGAAGAGCAGTCCGCTCGGCTCATTCGTGTTTCATAAGAAGCCGTTTTCGCTCGGTGTCGTCTCCGCTTGCATGTGTGGCCTCCGCCGGAGTACTGCGGTCCATTCTGGCAGGGGCTCTGTGCAAATCTCTCCTGCAGACGCGGTGGAATTCCTTGCTGGTGTGAATCAGCTCCCCACCCTGGTTTTTCTATGCTGCCTCAGATCCAGTTACTGTGTCGACATTTGTCAGGGCTGTGATATAACCAGTGATGTATGATTCGGGGCCTGGGGTCACGAGCAGCGCCCTGGGGGACCCCGTTTCGTGTCCGGTGGGCGTGCTGAGTGGGGTCTGTGCTGTCAGTCTGCGGCCCCTGAGGACGCTCTCCGGATTCAGGCGTCACGCCTGTTTAGTTATTGATTTAGCAGATGTTTTCCATGCAGGTGATTCTAACGTCAAATATGTGATCCTGGCGCCTGTTACTTGGGCTGCACCAGGAAGACGCCGGCTCGCTCTCAGTGACGGTCTCTTATTCCTCCTTCCACAGGGCCACGTAGGTACAACTGCAACCAAAAAAATCGACGTCTACCTCTCGATGCAAGCCACGCAGGAGAAGCTGCATCCCATGATGGTTGTGACCATGGCAAATGCCCGCGTTCACGAGCTCATCGGCCTGATCTGCTGGCAGTACACCAGCGAGGGCCGCGAGCCCAAACTCAAGTGAGGGGCCGTCCAGCCGCCCACCCACCCGTCACGCGGTGGCTCGGTCAGCCCACCTGATCCTCTGCATGCCATTAACCTTCCTAAGTTTCCATTCACTGTGTCACGGTTTACTGTTGCTGTCCAGTGAAAACTACGCGTCTCCAAACATCCATTGTTGCACGAGCGTGAAAAAAATTAGCATCACAAATGGAAACCTGTCTGTACACAGTAGACATAACGTGGATTGTTGTTTAGCAAGCTGAATTTGTCAGTGTCCCATACAAACTAATCTTGCTTTATATTCACCATTAATAACAATGTTAGTTTGGTAGCTGTCTAGCTATTAACTTTAAGTTGTTAAAATTAGCAATATAAAGTTATCCATACAAATGTTAGCTAGTACAAACATAAATACTAAACATATGATTTCATAAAACATCTAATCATTGGTCAGTTAGATGTCAAACACTATTGGTAGACAGAGAATGAGTGTTTACCACCTCTGCGTAGTTTTCATTGTACAGTGATGATGTTCCACTGATGTCCCACACTGCCTACTTGTTCCACTGCACACTGAGAGTTTACCGCTGTTCCACATCGTGGAGCTGCACTTCAGAGCTTACGAATCGAAGCAGCGTGGCCCTCCTGAAGTCCCGGTCGAGTCCAGGCCTGCTTCCTATCACAGCTGCTGAGCCTGACCTGTCACTGATGACCTTTAATTGGTCAAAGTGCTCTGCAGGAGTCCATCTATCTGCTCTCTCCCAGCATCATGGCTCAAAATGCAAAAATAAAATATAAATAACAGATGAGAGGTACAGCGGCTCGGATTGCTGTTTAGTGGCAGCCCTGATCTCCAAGGAGACCCAGAGCCTGAATTCTCTGATGGAGACTAGAATAGAATGATACTTCATTGATCCCAGTGTGGAGATTCTCCCTTTGCCTCCCTCGTGCTGCTCTCGATCAGACGCACACAGATGAGAGCTTGCTTGGGGAATCACAGAGAAGGGCCACCGACCGCACTCAAAGGCCCTTAGATGTAGTGACACTTCTGCCTAGGCCTGAGCTCAAACCGGCGACCTTCCAGTCACAGGCACAGAGACTTAGCCTACTAAGCCCCTCGCCTCCCCTTTGGCCTCGGGGGGTAACACTGTGGATTTATATCAGGCTGTTCCACTTAAGATCTAACTTAAAGGAGCTTTGTAAATTGCATACTAACAATTATGGCAGTGAAAGGACAGTGGTCACGTCTTACTTTCTGTCACCCTCTGTATTGCCACCGATGGTTACTTTGTGTAATATTTTGCTGCTGACCACAATGTGGAGTATATAGAATCTACCCAGACCCCCCCCCCCATACCCAGCCTTTCCTCCCCATGTTAAATCTAGTCTCTCCCCCCTCCCCGACATCCCATCATCTCCACAGCGAGAACGTCAATGCTTACTGCCTCCACATCGCCGAGGATGACGGAGAGGTGGACACTGACTTCCCACCCCTGGACTCCAATGAGCCCATCCATAAGTTTGGCTTCAGTACCCTGGCACTGGTGGAGAAGTACTCGTCATCGGGGCTGGCCGCCAAGCAGTCGCTTTTCGTGAGGATGTGAGTACCTCGCCTCTCTCCTGCCTTTATCCCCGAGAAATCACTTATTGCTTTATTTCCTTGCAGTCACTGCAGGTTTCACACTTATCCTGTTTGCCAGTATGTCTCCTGCCTGCACTTGGTGCTCATTTCAGCTCTTCAGTTGGTTTGTGTTGCCAAGCGTAAATAAAACAGGAAACAGGAAGTGCTTCTGCTTTCGGCCCCTCCCCCTTTTGATGTGACCACCAATCACAAACTTGACCTACCTGAATAACACTTTTAGCTATTAGATATGTCTGTGTGTCAGTATCATATCGGCTAATGCTGGCTGTGTAATGTAAAGGGATTACCTCTGTTTTCAGAGTCAGTGACTTTTGGCTC